>NW_009695106.1:0-1168 GCF_000703405.1 Apaloderma vittatum | reverse complement strand
GCAAATTGTTTAAAGAAGTGCAAAACTCAGAGGGGACCATACTTCATTCTTTCAAACTGTCTTCTCTCTACAATTTCTAAGGGAAAGTAGACATCACACCAAAAAAAGTGACAGTTTTAATTCAGATCACACTTTTGCCATCAGAGGTATTAATAATCCAGAGGTGATAAGCATATGAGCAATCCAAACATGACTGCAGCTTCAGACAGAAATTTTCAGGTTTCAGGTTGCTTGTGAACAAGCTTACTTTATTGCTACAAGTTACCTGATGTATTTAAGGAACAAAAGTTCTGTGTATCTGATGTTCACCAGCATTTACTACGCAATGCAATTCTTTTTTTGAACATTCAGCATATGTAAAAAAATGTATAAAAACAATGATATACAGAAAAAGTACATAAAGACAACATTGTTTTACCATATATTGGCATATTAATCCATAGGGAAAACTCAAAATCTTCTCCAGGAAAAGCAACACATCGTTCTCTTCTCATTTCTCTGGTTCCAACATGCAAGCTTCCCTGACAAATGCATCCCTTAGGTAATGTCTGCTGCTGCCACTCCAATCACCAAAAACTCATGACATGGTCATCAGTCGGCAGTGGGGTTTTTTTATCACCAACTACAGGTCCAATTCAACTCCCATTCATGCTGACATTAAACCAGAGATTGACTCAGGGGAACCAAGAAAAACAAAGGAAATACCTGTATAAGAGCATTATTATCTGTTCCAGTTTCTTTGGCTCCATTATTTGTTACATGGAATCACTTACTGGAATCCCATCTTAATCTCCAACCCCCAGTCCCGTACCTTCTCGTCTATGTATTTATTACCACAAAACATCTAGGCACTTGTTTTGATTTAGAATTCTTAATTATAAGGCCACACCTGGGCTACTAAGATTTATGTATATGCATCACTAAACAAAGCAGGGCACAGAGTGACTGCAGGGAGCCAATTCAGATTTCTTCATAAGAGGATTTATACATAGGCTTAGGCAACGTAGATAATCAACAGCAAAAAAAAAAGGATTATTTTTCCTCATATTCATGCACAAAATAAATGTACCTGTAAATTTAATTTAATTTAAAATACCATTCCAATTGTAGCCTCGAGCTCAGGTCTTGGGAAAAACTTACCTTAGAAACATTTAATTTCTGTTAGGCT
>NW_009695105.1:0-66076 GCF_000703405.1 Apaloderma vittatum | reverse complement strand
CTATGATTCTATGATTCTATGATTCTCTCTGGCAAATCCCATGTATAACAAATGCTGCTCTACCATCCTGGTGAACAGCCCCATGCTCTTCTCCTTTCCCACAACTGAACCTTGCAAGTGAGTTGGGCTTGCTGCCTCTCCAGTGCTCTCTGCATGGACCCAGCTGCCCCGGCTGAGATAACTGGAGGGGCCACGGATGCAGGTGACCTCAGGTGCACCCATGATTACTCTCTGTGTCCAAACCTCCGGCAGACCAAAAAAACTGAGGTTGAAATCTATTTTGCTTCAAAGATAGATTTTTCTATTGGCACCTGTTGAGCTATATCAAGCTTGGCTGTTTCTCTTTCTGTCACTCCATGGCACCTTCTGTAGTTCTATCTTTAGGCAGATATGGTATTAAGTAAACGTGAAAATCATGGAAGACAGCCCAACTTCCATGTCAGGCTTTATTAGTGTCTCGCTACTATATTTCCACTTGTACTGGTTGGGTTTTGGAGTTCTTTGTCACATGGAAGTTGCACATTTTCTGTGATTGTGCCCAGCACTGCTGACATTCCTCTTGGGCCTGGCCAGTAAACTTAATTTTCTTGCTCTGAACACAACTTTCAAACATTATCAGCTTCCATTTCCAGTTTGCAATGACTTTTCCTCCACAGCTAAATGTACCTTCAGTTTGCGGACGATTTCAGGTGGTTTAGCACTATCAATATTTCTCACCTCGTAGATGCCTGATAGTCTGGGCTAGTTGGGTTGTTGATTTCCCCAGGTAACAATTCCTCTGATAATAGGAGAGAAAAAATGTGCTGAGTATATATTACTGCATGCTTCTGGCCAACAGAGAATCATAGAATCATAGAACCTGAAAAATGTTGCCATTATACTAATTCCTTTGTGTTTTCACTATTACCACTTTGCTGGTTTGTCAGTAGAGTTAATAGAACAAAATTCTTGAGCAGCATGGGTTTTTTCTTCCTCTGAAGTATATGTTTCCTTGGAAAAATTGTAGTATGAAATCATACACTCAGAGACCTCCAACATTTCAAAATGAAATGTTTCATATATGTTGAAATGTTTCTCTCAGCATTTCAAATTAAAAAGGAGCAAATTGCCTACAAACAGAAACACATATTTCACTACTATGTCATATGAAATCTGAACTACATTGATTTCAGCAAGCAGATAAGATCTGCTATGATGGGGTTTACATTTTCACAATCAAATAAAGCCAAGCAAATAGTTGGCAATTACTTTGGTTATCCAAGTATAAGTCAGGTTGGTCTGATTACTTCAAAATCACTAGTCCACAGGTTTTTCTTTAATAAAAATAGCCTCTCAAGCTTGATTTAGTTCTACTGATTTCTTTTCCATTTTCTCTTTTTTGTTTTAGTTCAGGCATTCAAAGCCAAGAGTCCATTATCGCCCACTCCTGTTCCAAGCGCTGTCCAGTTTACCATTAAGGAAGAGCTCCTGTGTGTGCTTCCTGCACTATTGTGACTGTTTTACCAGGTCTTGATTGGCAGTAATAAAATACACAGGCAGACTATAAGGGTCATTATTAAACACTAGTTCAAGCCTCCAGAAATCTTCAGAAACCTAGAAAAATTAAACTGCATGCTCCAGTGCTCAGAAAGTTGATTTCCACTCCCCAATCCCTTCTCAAATGATGAATCATGTGGCTTAAAAGCACACACTTTTATAGAAGGAAGAAAAGATAGGAAAACCATGAAGATAAACAAAAAACAGCCAGTCTTTTTCCACAGTGTGAAGATAACTGTGCTAAATTCCCAAATTTAATCTCTAAGGGAGACAATTGTGAGACAGCTGGCTGCTTCCCACCCCTTCTCCAAACTCTTAGGTGGAAAGGGGCTCTCTGGGCACAACTTTAACACAGAAAATGTTTTTTCTCTTCCATGATGCTAAGGACAGATGCTGTCCTGAGACCTGCTCAGGGGCAACAGTAAGAAGTTCTGTTTTCTTTCCACAGCTTTCCTCCTCTGTAGTGTATTGATTCTTGCCTCAACTCTGGGGTATGGCAGAGCAAAAGTTGGAGCAGTAGGCAAGGTGTGAATTGGAGACTGTTAAAGCTACGAGTCTTGCAGTTATACTTTATTCTGTGCTTACAGTCAGAACTAGTGTGACCAGCAGGACAAGGGCAGTGATTCTTCATCCTGTACTTGGCACTGCTGAGCCCACGCCTTGAATACTGTGTTCAGTTTTGGGTCTCTCACTACAAGAAAGACATAGAGGTGCTGGTGTCAGTCTCTTCTCCCAAATAACAAGTGATGGGACAAGAGGAAATGGCCTCAAGTTGTGCCAGAGGAGGTTTAGATTGGGTATTAGGAAAAATTTCTTCATGTAAAGCATTGTCAAACATTGGGACAGGCTGCCCAGGGGAGTAGTTGAGTCACCATCCCTGGAGGTATTTAAAAAATGTGTAGGGACATGTTTTAGTGGTGAACTTGGCAGTGTTAGGTTAAGAGTTGGACTTGACGGTCTTAACAATCTTTCCAACCTAAGCATTTCTATGACTCTATGATTCTATGCAAAATGTCAGTGTCTACTTAAGGACTGGTGTTCCTGGACCCCAGCATGGGGCAAAAAGAAGAGTTTGGTGGGATGAACCTGGCTGGCAACCAAGAAGGAGGAATTGGTATTTTGTAGAGATATTTTGCTTCACTCCTTCTTTAAAAATCAACTCTACAAAACGCAACTATACCTTCTCTCTACTTTCTCTATTCACTGAAGAGCTGAAGGACCAAAGAAAGAGTAAAATAGGGAAAGGAGAATCAGCACAAAACTGTGAACAGCCAACCTGGACCTCCACTGTTCCTGGGAGAGGTGCTTTAATTTAGCCCAGCAGCTGTGCCACCTCCTGCTTCAGAGCCACAGAGAACTTGGTCATGAGTTTCTTAAGAAGGAGGACTGCACCGTGGGTCTTTGCTGAATGTCTTGATTCATTTCATCTGTGGTGGCAACCAGACCAGAACTATGCTTTCCCACCTGTGTCTCACTCCATAAGTACACCTCCTTCACATGTGTCTGTGACTGGCACAAACTGAGTTGAACATGAGGAGTAATGATGTCCTAATGAGGCTATAGAGGCACTTTAGCCAGGCTCGGTCTGAAAAATCACCTCAATGAGCTTTAATTGAGTTGATTTGGTTTAAGTCTGATCAATTCTCTAATCCAGTATGGGAAGAAGTGGGAGACAGGAAAACCCCGTGCAGTAGTAACTGGAAATGACATTGGGCTAAAGCATGAGGAGAAACCCTTGTCCAGTCTTGTTCATGACTTTGTTGCTGGAAAGGAGTGAGAAGTGACTAAATAAATGGCAAAAGCTGTTGTGGTGTGGGTGCCTCTGATACAGTGGTTGTCCTCACCAAGGAGGTTTACACAAATGCTTTTATGTTTGCTTTGATTCACTAGAAAACTGCTTTTACTCTGGAAACTGTAATTTGTGAGAAGCTTTTGTCTTTGGTCTTGTCACAGGCATAGGAATTACATGCGTGGGAAGGCAGTAGATTGGAAACTTAGATTTCATTTCTTTGCTTCTTGCTGTGTTGGTCTGAGGAGAAGTTTTAGCTTTTCTCTCAGTACATTTGCCTGTATGTGGTCAAATTTTAAAAATAGACAAAATTAGATGAAGCATAAGACCTGAGCTTTCTCTTCTTGACTTTCAGTAGAAGGAAAACTAGAATATAATGGTCTTGCTTGGAAGTCAATACTCCCTCTTAGCAGCTCCTTGAATTAAATCAGAGACCAGCTTAGAAAAGGGCTTGAAGATATTACACTCATTGCTTTTCTTTACTTTTTCAGAAGGGGGCTGTTTGCTGGCATGAAGCTGAAGAAGAAGAAAAAAGGCGAGAAAGGGTTAACTATTGCAAACAAAGATGCACTGGGTAAGGCCTCATAAATCAATGTTGGAACTGCAAAGAGCACACAGGGGATTACATTACATCTAATTTCTTGTGAACTAATTTGAATTATGTCTTAGTGTCTAGTAATGATAAAACAGGGAGTAAACTCCTTATCCCTACCAAGTAAACAGAGAGCTAACTGTTTTCATATTAACTGTTTCATTAAGTCCACCTTCAGTTTCTGTGAGTTCAGACTGCTGTATCTGGTAGAGTAAAACAAAACTGTCAGCCAGACTCTTACCATAGAGAGACGATGTATTTGTGAAAGTTTTTTTTTCTACACTGGAGATAGATAGGGGGCTGGTTAGCTCAGTGGTTTGAGCAGCGGTGCTGGCAACAATGACAACACTGAGGTCGCAGGTTTGATTCCCACTCGGTCCCCATGTGTTGCCTGGTCTAGTTGAGAGGTGGCGGGAGCCCATGACAGGGAGGTTGGACTAGATGATCTCTAAGGTCCCTTCCAGCCTAGGCCATTCTATGATATCTACGATGATGATAATTCATTACAGGTATGTAATTCCTCCAGGAGATCTGCTTCTTCTAGGAACCATATGAACACAGCCTTGGTAGTCTCTGATGGATGTATGGGCTGTCTTGGTAGAGCTGGGAGCTTTACTTAGTAGCAATTAACCTCTTAAATATTCAGCAGTTCTTTTATTTTTTATTCTTAATATTTTTTTTTTAATTTTTGGCAGATGTGGATACATCCATAAGATATATGGAGTCTCTTATTTCTTTCCCTTAATACACCATTGGTTAACAGGCTAAGGATACATTCCCCTGCACCTCCCACCACTGTCATTCTTCTCCTATCACCACAGTCCTCTCATTTACCAAAACCTACAGTTCAGCCATTAAAAAGTCTTTACTTTCTGTAGTTTTATTTTGCAGTCTTGTCCCTCAAATTTCATGGAATTTAAAAACATGGAATACTATGTCTTTAGTGCAGCACTTGAATTACAGTGTAGTAATAAACCAGCCACGTGTGTCTTGACTCACTGTTGGGCAGAAACAGGAATACATATTTTGTGCCATAAATGTTTAGCTAAAGGGTGCTACTGTTTTAAACATTCTTCTCTAGTCCTTACAGCAGAGTGCTTGGGCTTTTTGAGCACAGAAAACTAAAACCAACTAAACATTTTATCAGTTTCAAATATATTGGTGTTTATTTATCTTACAGTCCATGAAATATACCATGCTCTGTAAGATACACTATACTGTAGTTTTCTTCATCCTTCCATGTGAGCATTCAGGTCTCTGCTTAATTCAAATAATTGTGTTTGAATCACTGGAGAGATTTGGATCCTTATGCTGCAGCTTCATCTATTTCATTAGTGTCTTTGTTTCTGAAGGGTCTGAACTAGCGAAGACGCAACAACCATCCGTTCTCCTTTGGATCTGAGATTTGGGTTTAGGAGATCTATTGGAGAAGTGTGCAGTAGGGGAACATCATCACTCACTGAATTTGCATTTTCTGTCACTGGATCCATCCTGCTGGTAGGTTATGAACAACATACCTGTGGTTAGTGAGGAGAAAAAAGGATATTAAGATGTCAGGAACATGGAGCTGAAAAGGGAAAAAAGTGTTGCAAAGAGTTTACATCTTATCAGAACTAATATGGCACTCACAAAAAGTGGTCCAAGGAGGGCATCACACTGACACGTGTGTCCCCCAACTAGGGGGAAGTTCTATCTGCTTTAGCCTCAGGGCAAACAACACAGACTACTACAAGCCCATAATCAAACAGCACGCTCTAGAGTAAATAGGATATGGAGGGTAGTAATGGAGACTTAGTGCTACAGATACAAAACTATGTCACAGATGTTTTTTGCCTCAAGGACTGAAAATCAGGCTCTGCCTACATGGATACAGGGAAAAGTTCACCCTCCCTGTGTTCTAGAAAGGCTGGACAAGAGCCAGAGGGGCGATCATTGAGCGTATACGTTAGATGAAATTGCTAGTAGAGGAACCTTCGTGAAGCTGGCTCCTGCCTTGTAACACAAGCAAAAGCTGTGCCTGCAGCTCTCTAGTCATTTGCCTTGGAGTAGGAGCTTGTGGAAACCAGCTGAAAAAGGAACATTCAGATCTGATGAGAGCTATCCAAGTGGGTTTTGCTGTACAACAGATGGTCTTTTGCAGTTTCTAAACACTGTTCAAATGACCATACCTTTGCAAAGAGACAAGGAAACACTATTAAAAGCCTTTGTCTACGTTTGTAGTGGGAGCACAGTGCTGTAAAGTAATTGCAGAAAATGCACTTTGATGTGTTTCCTTTTGTTTGGTGCAAGGTCATTCAAAAAGTCACCTAAGCCCCTTGGTATTGCTGAACAAGTCAGTTTTACTGTTGCAAGTACCACCCGACAGTTTCTAAACTGTAAATAATTTGCATCCGGGGTCACTGAATGTTTCTTGCTTATAAATTTAATTATTGGAATGGACTACAGGCACCAAAATTTTAAGCTTTCACCTAAAACTCATGTCTCCCTTCCCAAGGCAGGTGTTGAACACAGACATGCTTAGCAAGGGGCAGAGTTGGGGGCGGGACTTCTGTCAGACCAGGAGGACAAAGCAGAGCAGTGTGGGAAGGGCTTCTCTGGCAAAATGTAGACATGTATATCTGAGCCAGTTGCTGAGATTTTCTTTATAGTCAGGAAGAAAAATAAGCGTTTCTGGATGCAGTTTGTCTCACCTAACTATAACTTTCTACAAGAGATACCATGAATCATGCTCTTCAGCTCTCTTTTTCTGCCGTTGAACTCCTAGTCCATCATATCTGCAAAGGTGAAAAATGTTTTCTAAGCTAGGGCCCACTTTGGTCACTTGGAAGGAACTGAAGTATGTCAAACTCTTATGACAAATCACGGGTGGCAGATTCCCTGCTGCAAAGTAATGCATGAAAAAACTGGCAACAATCTGTCCCACTGTCTTTCTAGCAAGCGAGATGGAGCAGTCAGATGTGACTAGTGTGCATGTGCCTGCTATGGGTGCTCATGGGGTGAAGAGAGCAACTACAGCCACAATTTATACGGTATATGATTTTGAAGAGGAGGGGAGCTGCTGCTGTAACCAATGCAGCTCAATACAATCCACCACTGTATCTCTAATTATGATATCCAAATAAATAATATATTCCCTTCCTGTTGATGAATTCACACCTCTGCTCCAAGGTACCTTTTTGCTAGTAGAAATCAGAGGTGGGTTTTACTTTCTTGATTGTTTTCTTCACCAGGTGATCATGATGAAAGTGCGAATCTTCACCATGACACTCTCAAAAGACAAGAAGAGGGAGAGGAAGACCTAATGAAGAGTGATGCACTGTCTGATGTCTTTGAATCCTTAAGCCCAAAGAGAAAAAGGTGCTTCTTGGCCTACCTTGCCAAATTTCCCCAAAAATAACTTTCCCATCCTTGCCAGTGCCCTAGGACAGCAATCTCTATAGCCGAGAGCTTGTGTTTTTATGTTTTCCATACAGGGAAGGAATGGAGTTAGGTCTGATGGCATCAACAAATGAAATCACTCCCAGGCATGGCTGGTAGCTGCACTGCTCTATGCGATGCAAAACATTTCTCTACTACCAAGCATATGAGAAAGACAGGGATGGTCTCTGTTGATGAAATCAAGCCTAACAGTTCACAACAAAACTTCCTGCTGATTTAGTGACAAGAAATCTTTCCAACGTGTGTTCAAATACCATCTCTTGCCTACAGATGCCTGATGACCTGTTTTGTCATTTAATCAGGGCGAAGCTGGTGACCAGAATTCATGGAGAGGAGATGAAATCCCAGAACTACCAGGTGAGCAGGGGATGAGGGCACTTATGGGCCTGCGAAATCCCCAGGCAGGCTGGGCCTGAGCCCAGGTGTGTGTGTTGTGTCCTTGTGCCTCGCAGATCGCCATCACCATCATTGAAGCCAGACAGCTGGTGGGTGAGAACATTGACCCTGTGGTGATCATCGAGATAGGTGAGGAGAAGAAGCAAACGACAGTAAAGGAAGGCACAAATGCCCCTTTTTACAATGAGGTAGGTGCTTTCTCTTGAAGAGGGTACTTTCTTCAATGGCTCTGGGTAACCTCCACCACTTGGTAGCTCAAAAAGGGATGAAGTTTATAGCCCCTGTGTGCCTGAGCAGGGATGTCTGTCCAGGAGTTGGTTGATTTTCAAGTTGATCCAAGCACCAGCAATAGCTCCCTTGGGTTTAGCTCTGTTTGCTCTTTCTCTTCTCAAGCTCTGTCCATCTTGTCACCTGCCCTCTCTACCACATCCTGCCCTACTTCTCCTGAGAGCATTGGATGCCACAACAAGGATGATTCTGATCAGCTGTTTTCATTTCCCACAGTACTTTGCGTTTGATTTCGTTGGGCCACAGGTGTTCCTGTTCGACAAAATAATCAACATCTCTGTAAGTACCCAGGAAAGTTTAGCACAGTAAGTAAAGGTCATTTCTGTTTGTGTCGCTTCTGTCTCTAAATGACTCTTCTTAATGTAATTAAAAAGAGAAATAATTTTAGGTACCAAGAGTGCTATAAAGTCATCATGAAGCATAGGAAAGAGAAAAGATAGGGGAGAGGAAAAAGAGGAGAGGCAGCTGGCAATGATTTGAAAGAATGTGTCCCTAAAGGAAGATTGAATGTTGATTTTCAGCAACACTCATTGCTGGCTTGACAAGGTAGAAAGAGAAAACTCAGTTTTATTCTCAGCATTGTCTTCATCCCTCTAATTTTCAAACTACCACTTGTTTCAAATGAGTGAGTTGAAACTTCTGGTTTATCTCCATTCCTCAGACACAACTGTTTCTGACTAAGCTTTCAGGTACCTTATCCCCAGCAGTGGCTCTCAGGCTGTCTGGGAGTTTCAGTGGCTGGTTGCTATTGGCATGGCAGTGGGCTCCAAACATTCAGTGCTGCTCCAACTGCTTACTGCAAATAAAGTCCTGGAGAAGCTACATGACCTCGCAGAACAGCCCTGATAGAAGACGCACGGGGCATTAGATAATGATTTGTAGTTTGGATGGCCAAGTCTATGGAGCCATGTCAATTATCTTATCTGAGGCTCCTGAGGTTCATCCATCACATTTAGCAAAGCTGCTAAGGAATTGAGGAAGACCTCATGAGACTCTGGTCAGTACTGTATTTGTATTGCTTACAGGTATCACAAGCTGTGTCCTTCATGAGCTATTTTCTGCATTTCTACTACCAAAAGTCCCACCACTTGGCCAGCAAAATGAATAGTGAGGTGTTGCCCCAGGAAGGGTTCTTTTTCCCTGAAGTGCTTTGTCCATTTCAAAAAAGTACACCAGGAAAGGGTCTGTGCTTGTTGTTCTTAACAGTGACAGGCAGTGGACAGGAACTATAGGAAACATCTGTGTGAAACATCTTAGCCATCTTCTCTGCGTACCAGCTTTGCTGAATGGCTAGTAAAGTGACTTCCCAGATATGGAAGTAAAAAGTGTTCATTTACACATGGCTGGCTGGGCAACGAGGTTTTCAGTGCCAGTAGTAAACTGACAGTCTGAATCCTAAGCTCTAGTTCAAGTCCATGATTCCACATGCACAGCTCAAACGTATGAAATTCATACCTACCTAAGGTATCTGTAGATCTGACTTTCACGTATCCTTGAGGACATAGTTTACTGCAGGCTGACAATGACTCATCTTTTGCATGGGAGTAGGTGTTGTCTCACTGTTATGACTTATGTCACAGTGTATGGCCCCTACATGAGTTTCTGGTGTGGTTAGTGTCAGCACAGTACCAAGGCATCAACTCTTGTGAGTTACCTCTGCTTGTGGGTTGTATAGTTATTTTTCTCCAAAGTTTGGCCAGTCTTTCTGATCCCACACTCTTTTGATAAAATTTCCATATAACCAGTGGTGGAGAGGAGAGTGCAGGCTTTCTGAGTGTGTTGAGGGTGGGAGGAGATGTCATTGCTACCTGCTGCAAAACTGCATAGTCTCATGAGGCTCAGCAAACATTTGATTTATAACTGGTGAAGGTGCAACACTAAGAAATTAAAGGTCTTCTAGATAAAAATTACTTTTAAAAAGACCCAAAACAAACTATCCCAGTGCAATGCTTGTGTAATGATCTGAAAACAGATTAATTACCTTGAAATATAATTTTGTAGAATGTAATATATCAGAGGAAGAGAAACAAATAGAGAAAATATGTGTGCTGAGAGTAAAGGAAACCCTTGGGGTTGGAAAGTTTCACAGCACTTGCTTACCATGAATCTCAAGAAATAAAGGTTGGCAGCCTCCATTAACAACAATCATTCACACCCTGAATTTGCTTAATCTGTGAAAACAAACTCGTCTGCACATGGAAGCTCAAGGAAAACAAAAAAGATTAGTGCTGTTGTCCATCAGTTCAGCAATTAGTCTAGCTGTATTCAAATCTCTGCATTTGAGGGGAACAAGAAATTTTCAGCATCATCTCAGCACCTGCTAACTAATAGAGTTTTTTCTTCATTAATATCTTCCAGTGCATTGCAGAAACCTTGTAGTGATGCCATAGTAAAACTGAGATGCCCCTTTCACACTAAACCTGTATCTCCAGTACTGAAATACTCCCCAGTTTAACACTGCGTGTGCTTGTCTTTAGAAAATCTGAAGAAAATCCTCCAGTCATCTGTAGAGTCAATCAAGAGTGAAAAGACACAAACCTTTAATTAGATACAATTTAGGTATGATGCTCCCTCTCAAAGGAGAGGTGTTTGCTGTAAGCATCATGCTTACCTGCTTTGTTACATAACAAAAGATATATCTGAGACAAAAAGTACTGTGAAAGATGTAGAGCGTGTAATAGAAGCCATGAGTGAGTTACTCAGAAGTTAAAAGCAACATGTGTACTACAGGCAGTGGAAGGCCCTATCATTTCAGTGGGAATAGGGAGCATTTACTAAAGGGCACCACATTTCACTCAGCAAATCTCAAGGATAGGGAAGTGAGGTTTACACAGTTAACGTTTAATGCTCTCTGATCATGCTGTCATGCCCTGGAGAAACAATGCAAAGACCAATGAGACACCACCACCTTGGACATACCACATACCCTTCTCTTGTTTCTGGGTCTTAAAGAAAGTTCTGTTTTGTTTGGTTTTTTTTCTTTTTTTTTTTGGCTACAGAAAGCCTACAGTCTTCTTCCCTTTTCAATCTACCTGTGTTGGATCAGTTAATTTGGGCAAGTTCCTATTCCCATGTAGTTTCTCCAAAGCTGTAATTTTGCCTGGCCTCGGGATGAAACCCACCAGTTTTCATGGCTTATTCCCCACCCCTGTGTGGCTCACTCCAACCTCATAGGAGCGAAGGTCCAGTGCTATGATGGGACCTGGCAGCATCGAGGACTGAGGAAAAGCATCATGAAGCATTGGCTTGACATTGGCTCCTCCCCTACGTGAAGTTTGCTTAAGTGTTAACTAGAGTAAGATAAGACTACTCCTTTGTCCACTCTTGATTTTTCAGCCCTAGAAACTCCTTCCATGTTGAAGTGAGGAATTACCAAGGATAACTGTGTTCCCTAGATCACAGGGACACGTTGACCTCAGGCCTTTTAAGGGGAGTGACCTTATGTGTCAACTAGAAGTCTCCTGAGTTTTCTGGTAGATCCTGATGAAAGTGTCAGTGATCTTCACTTTGTAACATATGTCTCCTGGTCTTGAAGAAGTATGCACAAAACAAATGACAAATCCAATGCAAAATCACAGAAGTCTTGTATTGCTGTCTAGGATGTGCAGGTCCAAATCCAAGGTACGACATCTTCCAGATTCCTAAAGTGATCTCGGATGCTTTGTTACTGTTGTGGTGGTTTAACCCTAGCGAGCAACTAAGCCTCACACAGCCACTCCCTCCCTCCCTCCTATGAGGTATGGGAGAGGCTCAGAAACATAAAAGTAAGAAAACTCGTGGGTTTAGATAAAAGGATTTTAGTAATTGAAATAAAATAAAATAAAATAAAACAATAAAATAAAATATTCTAATGAAAAGAAACATAACAGAAAGAGTAAATTAAAACCCCAGGGAAAACAAGTGAGGCAAATGAAAACCAATTGCTCACAACCAACCAACTGATGGCCAGCCTGTTCTCAAGCAGTGGCCCTCCGCCAGCTTTCTCCCTTGTTTTTGTGCTGAGCATGACGCCATGTGATATGGTGAGCCATATGGTATGGAATATCCCCTTTGTCAGTTGGGGTCAGCTGTCCTGGCTGTGTCCACTCCCAGCTTCTTGTGCACCTCTGGCCTCCTCACTGGCAGGGCAGCAGGAGATGCTGAAAAGTCCTTGACATAGCGTAAGCAGTGCTCAGCAATGACTAAAACATCAGTGTGATTCTGGTTACCAACATTACGCTCCCCCTAAATCCAAACCACAGGTCTCTCAGTTTATGTGCACGTTGAAATGTTGCAAAGAAACACTTTAATTCTTCTCCTCTAGGTGTATTCAGTTCTTATGACAATTCAGCTCTTGCACAGGAATTGATATGGTTTCTGCAGCCTACTGTGAAATCAGTTACGCCCCATGTGTTTATATTCATTATGATTTATTTATTTAAAACTGCCAGAATAAGCAATATAACTGCATCTTCTCTGACGACATCTCTGATTCCCACTTTACATAATTCTGAGACCTGGGATGAACCTGTATGATTCTGCTTTGTTTCTGAACAGGCACAATACCAGGAAAAGAACAGATTTCAAATGCTTGCTGTAGCTGCTGTGGTTATGCAAACCCGGTTTTGGGTGGTGTTGGGTATATCTGATTATTATCTCTGAACCAAACGTGATCTTTGGATTGCTCTTTCTTATGCTGACTGGCAAGAGAGATGGTGACATTTTTTAACTGGCCTTTTTCTAACAGGTTATGCACAATAAACTGATTGGGAGTGTGCTGATAGGCTCTTTTAAAGTAGATCTGGGGACGGTGTATAGTCAGCCAGGTAAGTGGTGCATTTTCTGCTCTTTAATCTGTTAAATGAGATGTGAGGCAGGGAAGGAGAGGAGAGTGATCTGTGCTGCTTTTCTACTTAGACACTTGTGATTTATGCCAATTGATCAACTTTTGGAAGGGTTGTCCTCCCATTTGGACACCAGAGCATGACCCCAATTTTTTGAAAATTATTCAACATTGAAAATACCTTGACAATCTGTGGGAAACTCTTATCAAACATGCCTTTGTTTAGGGAGTCAGAATGGGCAGCTGAATACTCTATAAAACCCAACTCCACTCATTCTTTACAGAGAATCCAAAGCTCTAATGCGTGTGTTGGGAGGGAGGTAGAGTGGGATGGCACGTGGAAGGAATAGTGAGGAGAGCATGAGACAAGGGGTGGAGCAGACCATAACAGGAGAGAGAAGATGGAGATGACAAAGAGGTGACCATGGGGCCATTTGTCCTGTCATCTTCAGAACTGTCCAGTGTTTTCTGAAATTTGAAGCTGAGAGAAAATCACCTACCCCTTTTGTGGGCTGTTTTTACAGCCACCTACAAAACATGTATCTTTCTCTCTTCCATAATTACTGGAGGAACTGGTCAGTTTTCTGTCTTTAGGAATGAACATATTTAGGCCACTTGCTGCAGAAGTCACCCAGTTACGACAAAAACATAGAGTCATTCAGGCCACCGTCTCTTCGGGGCTCCTGAAAGAGTCAGTAGAGAGAAAAGGCCTGACTGAAGTGAGCAGTCTATATCCATACTCAGACATTGTTAGTCTATGAGTTCTGTGCTGTGTTTCCTGCTCACACTTTTACAGGATGGTGCTGTCTGAGGTTTGATCTTGAGCTCATATCCCTGGTGCACGCTGGTCTCTCTCTCCCACTCCTTTACACTCCCAAGGTGATGGCCAAAGACTTAATGTAAGGTTTTAGGGCCTTGCTCAAGAGGGGTTGCTGAAGCAGGGCTCTAGCAAGGGGTGTTGTGGGTGATTTGTCTTGTGCATTTTCCCACTGGAAAGATGGAGCTAAATCTGCTTCTAGCTGTTTCTTCTGCCTCTGATGGCTGCCCATCCTCCTTCCTCTCTTTCTCAGCTGTTATGTCTGGCCACATCTCCCAGCAAGGGTTTTGCTACTAGAGAGTTCAGAGACCTTCAGACAGTTCTCATCAAAAAGTTCAGCTTTCCTTAATTCAGCTGCTGAAATTTCACCCAACCTTCCACTGGTCTTTAGGCACTGATCTCAATAACCATCCATGAAAATGAACTTGTTCCTGATAAGTTCTAGATCAATCCTTTCTTTGCCTTTTTGGTCACACAACATTTTGGACCCTTTAGATGTGCCTGGTAAACGAGTGCACTGATCCTCCTGAAAGCACAAGTGTTGTTTGCAGGTGCTCTTTCTGGGAGGGGAGAGGTGTTTGCATTTTTTTGTATCCTCTGTTTGGGTGTTTGTCCATCTTACAGGTCATCAGTTTTGTGACAAGTGGGCGCTTCTCACAGACCCTGCTGACATTAGGACAGGAGCCAGGGGATACCTGAAGTGTGACATCAGTGTGACTGGGAAAGGTGATGCAATACAAGCTACACAGAAAACAGCTGATACTGAGGAGCAGATTGAAAAGTACTGCAGTAGTTTCTTTTTCACTGCTTTCCTCTTGCCTAAGTATCTCAAGAATCCTTTCAGTCCTTTCCTTGCTAACTCAGGGTTAATAGGAGGGTACACCTGGCTGTTCTGATGTTCTCAAAGAGAGTTTTACAATCTTCTCAACTAAATTAAAGGTCATGTTAGGTTCCCTTCTCTGCAGCTGATAGAGCTGACCATGCCCTGTGGCTAAGTGCCGGCTTATCCCTGACAGAAGGTTCACTGATCTGAAACCAGTTAAATATTTCTGAAAAGCAGTGAAGTAAGAAGAAAAAATATGAGGAAAAGCTATTCCTTCTCCTCTATCAGATGTGTATGCATAGATATTTTCCATATTCTTAGATAAAATCAAGTGCGTTAACATTCTCTTTGTTAAATACAGAAGTTCAAGGTGGTAAAGCATACTTTAAATTTTACAGGAAAATGTTTACATAGAGTCACCAAGATAATGGAGGGCTGAAGCGCATGGTCTACAGGCAAGGAGGTGTGGGGGTTAGTTTCTTAAGCCTTAAGAAGAGCAAGTTAAGTGGTGCCCTATGTGAAGAGGGCAGAGACAGACTTTTGCAGGGGAGCGCAGTAAAGGATGTGAGGCTTTAGATGCAGATTATAGGAAGGGGACTTCTGAACAGATAAAAGATTTATTTTTTTTTTTTACCATGAAGTTGATCAAATCCTTGAAGATACCCAGAATTTACTGGACAAGGCCCTGAGCAACCTGACCTAACTGGATCTAATGCTATATCACATAGACAAGTCTGCTAGTAATGTTGTATCATTTTCTCACGGTAATCAGGAAATGCTTTGGTTTAGATGCAGAAGCAAATTTATATACCTTTGTGTGCGTTCGCAGGACATAAGCTAACTTGAGATGACAGTTTTGTTGGAAAAAATATCACTTCATTGTCTGTGTTTTCAATTTTAGAGAAATGACTTCTTTTTTCTTTCAGGAACCTCTTGATCCCCAAAGGCTTTCCATCTGAAAGACCGTGGGCCAGATTTTATGTGAGAATTTACAAAGCAGAAGGACTTCCGAAGATAAACTCTAGCATCATGGCCAATGTCACCAAAGCATTCATAGGCGACAGTAAGGACCTTGTGGATCCCTATGTGGTGGTCATGTTTGCAGGTCAAATGGTAATTGGGATCCTCTTGATCACAAAATAGGCCTTCTTTCCTATTAGCTGTGCTACAGGCAGGTGATTATGCTGATGTCCTTTAACTTATAGTTACATAAATTAAGTAAAAGAAAATTTTCAGTTCCTAAATTATGCAGGAGCAAAGTGATGGAAATGCTTAATGCCAGAAGATCTGGTATCAGCAGTAAGTTAGAGTTAGGCAGCAGGAGCAGAAAGAGAATTATGTAGATCTGTTACTAAACCATCAAGTTAGAAGACAGTGAATTTTCTGGTGGGGTATTAAACAAGTACTATGTTCTGATCTCCCTAGAGTGAAAAAAAAGGAAGCAGGACTGAAATTAGTAAAGACAATTCAATCTGGATTTTAGGGCTATGTACTGACTTCTGAATTACTCTGCTGTAATTCAGGATCCTTGTACCTTTTCTTGGGGTGGCAGAAGAGGAACCATTTGAGTAGAATCTGCCTCAGTTTTGCCTGGCTTCATTGCTCTGGGAGCTCCCTCAACATCAAACATGGTGCTACAGAGAGCTGCCGAGAGTGACCTTCTGACTTGGGCTCTGGTTCCTCTGGGGTACACTCATGAAACACCATGTGAGGGAGCTTTTCTTGATTTTTGGTGTATATAAGGAAAGAATCAAACTGGAAAAGGTTTTAAGCCTGCAATGCTTTCTGTGTGCAAGGAAGCCTTAGGGAGAAATCTAGTTAGCCTTTTACAAATGTTTCAGGCGTGAGAATGAGGCCCTTGGTGCTGATTTTGTGTTTTGTTGTGAATCCAAGTTGCAAAGTATTACATCTCAAACTAGTATGAGTTAACATGGCCAAATGCATGCAGCTACTTCAGGTTTAATAAAGGACTGAAGAAGACTTATGAATGGGTCACTGATGTGACTTTGCATGCTGGTGTGTAAGATATGGATTTAGAGGTATCACTGGTGGGTTTTCTGGCTTGATTCTTCACACCGAATGTGAAAGAAGAAGGTCTATCAAAGCTTTTTGCTGGACAAGCTGTGACATGGCCCTGCTGTCTCCTTCAGGCTAGAAGGAATAACTCTGGTCTTGATCTCTACATCCATAACACACAGGCATATGTCCAGAATGTGAGCCATGGTAATCATATTTTATACTAGATGAATTGCCTCATTTAGGGTAATTCCATTGGTACCTGCAGCCTGGTTGCTGTAATGACTTTAATCTTTTACGAGATGAGCTGTGCTGCATTACCACTACCTATGTTATTTCAAAACCCATTTGTGATGTTCAGTTTGTAGCTGAAATGCCGAAGTCTGGCTTCACAGATATGTTTTGTGAATCAGGGCTCAAAAGAATTAGACCTTATTCAAGGCTCTGCTGTATGCAGGTGAGAATTCTTTAGCCATAATGTGGCCTTTTGTTAGATACAGAGGAGAAAATAAGCTAATAGAAAAGCCGAAGTACTTTCAGGATGGGATATTGTGCTTTAAAAATGACTGCAGAGATATTGCTGAGCACAGTTTGTGCTACACTCATTGCTGTTCTCCAGAGTCTAACTCCTCTGGGGTTAAATTTTCTGGACTTTCATTTCAGGGACGGACAACAGTGCAAAAGAACTGTGCAGATCCAGTATGGCACGAGCAGATTATTTTCAAGGAAATGTTCCCTCCACTCTGCCGGAGAGTCAAAATCCAGGTCTGGGATGAAGGCAGTGTGAATGATGTGGCCTTAGCCACCCATTTCATTGACTTGAAGAAAATCTCAAATGAACAAGATGGTGACAAAGGTAATGGGGAAAATGTCTGGTCCAGAATGTGCCCTTAAGGTAAAATCTAATTGCTTAGAATCCGGCCACTGGCTAATCCCATTTCATGAATGCCCAGAGCTCAAGTAACCATCCATAGTTTTTGTTGGTTCTGAGAGACCTTCTCTTGCTTAATTTAAACCTATACTTCATTGTACTCAATGCGTGGTGGTCTGCCTCTGCCTTTCTTGTTACAGGGCTGCTACATAATTTGGTACCTTCTTCATGACTGTGGCAATAGTTTGTTCTAGTTCATTAGGGAGGACTGATATAAATTCATGCAAGTTTCTGTTGAGCAATGAATGCACAAAATGGAAATCATGGGCAGAGCAGGCTCATGTTTTTGATCTGCCCAGTAAAAACAAAGTGTTTAGGTAAGGGTCAGCTGAGTGCTATCACAGCTCAAGGAGGTACCATGGATTACTGTATTTATCCTCACATACGTGAGGCGAAGTTCACTGATCTACACATGGAATGGTCAGTTATCACATCTCAGCAAAGACACAGCAACTCCTTAAACTTGGCAATTCAAATGTGTATCTAAGTCCTTCATCAGAAAATAAAAGATAATTTATATAAACTGTGTAGTGATGTGGGCTTGGTAACAGCTCAAATAAGGTGAGAAAACCTCTGTTCATCTCCCACCATGTCTCAACCCTTTGTCTATGCGAGAAAGTTCTTCTTTTTCAATGAGTCTCATGCCCCGGTACATGTGGTACAAACGTCTTCTGAGAAAGATCTCCATACCAGTAGAGTCCTTGATTGGGTATTGGCAGAGGCTTCTTGGTACCTAAGTATTGCCCTGCATAGAAATGGGTCCGAGTTTGACTTTTGGTGTGCAAGAGGCAAGATTTCTTGGAGCAGTGAGGAGTATGCTAACATCTAACAAAAATGCCATAGAAAGTGCTTTATCTTCAGGTTTTTTGCCTACTTTTGGACCTGCCTGGATCAATCTCTATGGCTCACCCAGGAGCCACAGCCTCATAGATGACCACCAGGAGCTTAACGAAGGTTTTGGAGAAGGGGTCTCCTTCAGGGGACGTCTCTTCATTGAGATTGCTGTGGAGATACTTTCAGGAGGAGCCCGTGAGTCAAAGTTTTCAAGTATTATCAAGGATATCAAATTGCCATCTAAAGATAAGGAATTCAAAGCATCCAAAGGAAAAGACAAAACTGATAAAGCAGGAGAAGATCGAAAGTCAACTTCTCCTTCAGATAAGATGAACTCAACTGAAGTGGAAGTCGAGCCATTTGATGTGCCTTCAGAGGTTGGTATGATATGAAGAGATTGATTGACATGTGTCCCTAAAGCCCCAAGGATGACACTAATGTGTGCATTCGTGTTTAGGCCATGTAATACTGCTTTTATGTTCTTCTTACAGCTTCTCCATATCGCCATAGTCTTGGGATCTTCCCATAACAACACCGCACAAATGGAGCACTAATGTGTAACTGTAACTTATAAAAATATCTCAACTAGAATTTGGTTTCCATAAAACTTAGCCTCCTGTCCTATTGTCACTTCTGTACTAGCTGCATCTATGTGCTGCTACTAGAAACTTAAATGATGTAATATCTGTTAAATGACAGAGACTCAATAGGGGCAGCTGGTAATTACAAAGTCTGATTTCCCGCATTCATTTGATAAAATCAGTAGTTGTCAACTGAAGTCAATAGGGACATAGAATTTGTGCCTAGCCTGTTCTACTCTCCTTCTTTAACCTAGCGTTGTTGATGCAGTCTTAGATTGCTAATCTCTTTAGGAGACAGACTGCGAAACAGTCTCAGTGTTAGCTGATGTTACTTTTCTAACTCCACTTGTGGTACCAGGTTACGTCATGGGAAGTTCTGTGCTGTGATGCTTTGAGAGGGTTGTGCAGTTGTGGCAGGGCAGGTGGCTCAGGTGCTGAGTCAATACTTGAGCTTGGATTCTCTGCTCCATCACATCACCATCTGGGAGCAACAGTACATGGGTGCATATGCAAGCTCTTCTTTTGCTCAATAAATAGGAAGAAAAATAGTCTCATAATCAGTTTTCTTCCAATTTCAGTAAGCCATTGTTCAGAATCTTGGCTTTTATAGTGGGTATTCCTACCTGAGTGCTCAAGGCACTCATATACTAAATCTGATTTTTGGTCTTTTGATTCCTTCTCTACAAGCAGAGACAGAGGAAATTGTTCTTTGGTCTTGAGGTCTAGCCTTGAGAAGTGCTCTTTTGTTAGCCCGTGTCCTGGCATTGCCAGCATGATTGCTAGCTGGAACAGCTAAAGAATATTTCAGCAGAGAAATGGAATAGGTAATTGCAAGCCAGTTATGCAAACCTGTGCCCTGGTCTTGCTTTATATAATCATAGCTGTAAATTGCCTCTGTCTCTCAGTTCTGCTCTGAAGATAATTATAATAATAATCATGTTGTAATAGAGGTGACATGAGAAGAAATTTATTTCTGTATACATTTTCCTTTATATGGAAGAAATCCATTACTGTTAGCGACTCAAACATTATGGTCTTAGATACTAGCTAAATACTCCAGGTAGAGGAATAAACCCTGCTGTAACACTAATAAATAGTGAAAGTAGTAATAAGGATTTATTTGTGGCTACTGTGCCTCAGTTTCAAATACGGAATGAGTAAAAGGCAACAACGTAGTACAGTGGTGCTTGATATTCTTTTGGTTTTGACATTCAGCAATATTTCATGCTTCAGTAAACACAGACTCTCTGAAAAGACAAGCAGGAACTGGGGACATTGCAAATAGGGTGAAAAATATTTCATAGAGCCTCTGAGACAACAGAGGCAAATTACCCAACTCCGTAGCACAATTTTATTGACATATTCCAGCAACAAGAAGACATTAAACATTTGCTATTTTCCTTCTTTATAATGAAAGATAGATAATCTCTGAGCCTCAGCTTTGCTAGGCACTCTATGCTCTGGATTCATGCCGAAAATAATCAAGGCATATGGAAGCTAAAGCTACTCCAGAGCTGCAATCTGCCTGTGGTGTTAGCTGTGATATGTGATGCTGCTAATCCTTTTGCTGAAGCTCTATGCCCTTTTACTGTGTATAGCAGAGGTTTTTCAAAATGAAGAGATCATGGGTTGTGTCAAAGCCGTTTCTGCTTTGCAAAAGTCACAGAAACAGATATTCATATACAGCTATGTTTTATTCATTGCCTCACTCTATTGCAAAAGAAGCTGGTACTGATACTGCCTAATGGGCTTAAGTACTCTGGTGTCCATGCTGTGAAATGAGAAGGGTTTGCATCAGAGAGACTGTGGCAGTCAGGATGTAAATTTGGGGAGAACTCAAACCATAAAATATATCTCCTTTGAGCTAGCCTTGGTTAGGGACTATTAGCTTATTTTGTTAATGACCCAAGAGTGCCAGAGGTGTTAGCTGGCCTTCTTTGTCTGAAAGCATGTGTCAGGGATGAGCAGATGCTGGATCTCCAATAGGTTTAAACAGAGCTTAGCATAACCCTAAGACTCCACAAAAGGTTGTTACACTTTTCACTATGGTACTCTGCTGAGTCTCTGGTTCCTGCGCTTCCGAATTCTGTTGAAAGCTGAAAACAAGGTTACTGGGTTAGTGGTTTCTGTGCTGTGATGCCAGGGAAGGCAAGGAGCACAGGACTGTACCCCCTCCCCACAATGAGATCCCACCCTTGGGCCTGTGGTTTAAAACACAACAGGATGAAAATACAGAACTGCTTGGTTTCAGTAGGCTCTTGCGCAGGGTTGCCGTTTAGAATGTGGATACCAGAAATGTTTGTGTCTTACGGGTGTCACTGAGAGCTGTGTGTCTACGTCTTGACTTTGAGCAAGATCAAAGACTTGGTAGTACAAACATATGGGCAGTAGGTTAAAGTCATCCCGGGGAAAGCAGAGCTGGGCGAGTACTCCCCCTCCTGGATGCATTACGATGGCAGTATTTGCTATGGCAATGCAGACCGCAGCCACACCTACTGATAAATGATGTATATTGAGATGGTGATGTTTCGTTGCTGTTGCACACAGTTCTAAAACTGCCCTTGAACTGCCATAGATGTATAGTTTGAATGATGGTATAAGAGTATGTGAAGATGTTGAAATCATTTAACAGCAACTGTAGGTGAGGCAGATTATGAAGAGAGAGGTAATGAATTTTTATGTAGCCATTTATGATATAACTGGACAATATTGACAGGACCCAAGTCATACAGCCTTATCTCTTTTCCCAATCATATAAATTTCTGAGAGAAGAGATATCACTTCTTCCTACAAGTTTTGCCTCAATTGGCCACCTCAGACCAATAGATCTACGACAGTAACACAGCTGCTAGACACTAATAAAGTAGAAGGTAAAATAAGTGTAATCTTTCTGCCTCTTTCTTCTCCAATAGATCTATGAAGAGAAATTTGAGGAATTCCTCCTCTTTGGGACATTTTTTGAGGCTACAATGATTGATAGGAAGGTTGGGGACAAGCCAATAACCTTTGAAGTTTCCATTGGTAAGTCTGTTAACTTCTTCTCCAAAGCACAGAACGAGTCTCAGGAGCAAGGGGATGCCAGGTGTTACTGACAGCTCTGTCTCAGGGCTCAGGGGTCAGCTTCAAAGTGGGGCTTGCACTAAACCCTGATTGTTGTTTCTCTGGACAGCAGTGAATCTGGGCATACTGGTTCCTAGCTGTCCCTACTTTCAGTAACACAAATCCTCCCACCCACTGTATTCAGCAACTTCTCTGATATTTAGCCTCCTAATCTCTTGGGAGACCAAACTCAGCTTACTTCAGGGCAGAGTTCATGCTGTGGGGTCCATTGCAATTAGTCCCTGGTGGGGTAGATCCCTGTGGACTATCTTGGCCAGCCCTGTAGAGAAACATGCGGATCTGTGAGTTTGGCGTGGGGGTGATATACAGCTGAACCTCAAAATGCATGCACCAGCTTGTCCTCTAAGATCCTTCTGGTAAGTTCTGTCCTCTTTCTGAGTAAAACAAGACTGTACTATGTGAGGAACCTCCTCATGGTGGAGCTGAATTGTCCCCAATAGCAGACTAAATAGAAAATGAAGACAGTTTCATGAACATTGAGTGGATCTTTTCAAAATAGAAGAAATTTCACTTGAGAGAGAATCTTGAATTGATCTCATTTTCCTTGCGGGGTTTTTTTAATCTCTGTTCTAGTCCTATATGGAGTCCAAGTGCACAGTGGCACCCTGGCATTTTCCATCTTTGTTCTTGTGTACCTGAGAGTGCTCAAGACTAAGGCTATGTGTGCAGGAAGAGATGTTTGTGACAAACAAGGCAATCAATGAGTGATGTTGATTCCTGATGAAACTTAGCAGGAAGGAGAGCTGAGAATGTCAAGAAACTCGTTTGTATATTTGGACAAGAAATTATATTGATACTTGTTGGAATGAATACTAAAGATGAATCTGGCTCTGAATTCTGGATCTGAACATCTACCAGCTACATGTGCAGTTGAAATTTGGATCCAAATTTGGCAAATGATCATTAATTACATGAAAAGCTGAACCAAAAGTCCAGATCAGGATGCTGTATGGGGTGATTCAGCACATCCTTCTCCTTCAGGGAATGTTTCCTGCCTGTCTCTAATAAAACCTGTAATTACCAGTCTGATGGATGCACCTCTTTCCCAGTGCTGATAATTGCCCTTCAAGGCAAAATTCTGTCAGAGAAGATGGCTGTATCATTAGCAGAGATGTCTGGCATTAGGCTTGAAGTAGGGTCCTCAAAGCATTGTTATTACTAACTCTGCAACCCTACTATGCAAAATTTGTTTGTCTGAAAATGAGCTTTAGCACTTCTGAGATCATACCTTGAAGTTGTTATCCATATGTCGTAAAGAAGACTTTTAAAGAAGACATACATTTACTATGTAATTCAAACATTTCTGGATCTAGAAATATCAACAGCAGTGTAGGTTTTGCTTCTGAATTTCTTTAGCAGAGGCAGAAGGTCCTGGGAACCAGCAACCAGAGGACTACATCACTTAGTGATGAGGGTAGTATACCAGGTATGTATCACATAATGCAGATAAGGAAGCACTGTCCTGGAGTCTGAAAAGTCATTGGGATCTAAGTACACTGTCAGGACTTCTATAAACTGTGGTATGGACAGAACAGTTAATAAACAGTAGGGGACAAAGATTTTCCACTAGTAGGCTTGGTCTTTCTCTTTTTTTAAATCTCGTTCAGGTTTACAACCTCCAAACTCGTCATCTCTTCACTTGTAACCCTGTGTCTCTAGGAAACTTTGGAAATATTACTGATGGTGTGTCAGCAGGAGCTGGGGGGAAAAAGAAGGCACGTGATGGAGAAGCAGAAGAAAGCCTGCTGCCTGAAGGGAAGGATGAAATTTCTCATGACCTTGGAGTACCCCTGACATCCACCACAAGCCCTGAGAAGCCACTGATCACTGGTGGGAACAGGTGAGGATCTGTGTTTCAAAACCCCATCAAGCAGGACTCCGATTCCTTTTTTATAATCCTTCAGGATGCATTAATGAATCCTGGTGGCATTAAGCAGGTTGCATGGAATTGAGGCTTTCAAATCCTCAGTTACGTCTTTCACAGCAGTAGATTTTCTACATTCCACCAAAGTGAATGGGCTCTGAGCCATTTTAGATTTATCTTCTGATCTTTGTCTCATGGGCTTTTGAACTTCTGGTGTTTCTAAAAGGGCTTTGTTATACTGACTGTACATTGTGAACTGCGCTCAGACAGAGAGATCTTGAAAAGGAAGAAATCTTGCCTTCTCTTCATACCTAGTGCATTCTCCTTTCTTGGATACCACAACCTCTCCCAGAGGAGAGGAAATGGAAAATGCGACCATTCTTTCTGCTACATGCTGAACCTTGTGAAGAACAGGAGGCTTGGGTACTTTTGTTCTTTAATAGGGAATCAGTTTCTGTGGGAAAATACTGAAAGGTCACCAAAGTACGTTGTGCTGGTTTTGACTGGGATGGAGTTAATTTTTTCCCATAGTAACTTGTATGGGACTCTGATTTGGATTTGTGCTGGGAACAGAGTTGATAGCACAAGGATGTTTTTATTACTGCTGAACAGTGCTTGCACAGTGTCAAGGACTTTTCTCTTTCTCACCTCACCATAAGGAGGCTGGGGATGCACAAGGAGTTGGTAGGGAACACAGCAGGGACAGCCGATCCCAGTAAACCAAGGGGTTACTCCAGACCATATGATGCCATACTCACCATACAAAGCTGGGAGAAAAAGAAGGAAGGAGGGACATTCTGAGTGAGGTTGTTTGTCTCCCTAAGTCACCGTTACACTTGATGGAGCCCTGCTTTCCTGGCTGAACACTTGCCTGCCGATGGGAAGTAGAGAACAAATTCCTTGCTTTGCTTTTCTGGCACACGCAGCTTTTGCTTTATCTGTTTAATTGTCTTCATCTTAACCCATGCGTTTTCTTTTTTTTTCTTTTTTTACCCATCCAATTCTTTCTCCCACTCCACTGGGGAGGAGTGAGCAAGCAGCTGTGTGGGGCTTAGCTGTCATCTGGAGTTAAACCGTGACACAAGGATATACCAGTAAATAGCACAGACTCTTCTCATCTGCAGAGCACGTATTGGTGGCATTGGGTTAGAGACTTTCCCAGTAGAATATAAAGCAGTTTATAGAGCTTCATATCCATTAAAGGCCTCTCCACTGCCCCACCATTAATAGGGAAAATTATGAGACCTGTGGTGTTAAACCCAGTATGGTTGAGCGTGATGTTTCACAGGGCTGTAGCATTTACTTATAAAGGGAGGATGTAGGGGAATTCCTTGCAGAACAAGGGCACAGTATACCCCTAGAAAGTTTGGACAATCCAGCTTGGACCTTAAACAATGCTCTATTCTTAGAGTCACCTTGAAGCTTAAAAAGAGGTAACAAAGTTGTATCTGCAAGAACTTTGCAAAACGTACATCAGGATGTTCTAACTGCAGCAAGGGCATCCAACACCCACAAGGATTGATAACGATAATCAAAGACTAAGCTTATTGTAGCTTGTGCTTGGCACGTGAACACAAAGCATATTGTTTAACTGTATATATATTGGGCTAATTGGAGCAATAAAGTTGGAACGGCATGTAACCGCATCGGTGTGATTGTCGTTACCCGGTGGCTCTCTGAAAAGGGACCCTCTTCAGGAGGATAATGTGCTTATCAGGTATGTGGTTTCGAAATAGTGCCTACCACAACTCTAGTAAAAAATAACTTTTTGTGGCAGGTGTGCATTAAAATCTGCAGAGCCTCTGGTTATGCTGGTGCCTTGCTCATTTTTTTCAGTGCAAGACACTCATACTGCTAAAAAAAAGTGAGAAAAAGAGAGCAGTATGTACATTTTATCATTGCTTTATTATGAATATTGGTATCACTTTTACTAAGCAGGGTCCTGCAGATCAACTTCTACCAATCTCTTCTAGATATTGCTTCTGAAAAAAAGCATCTTGTGAAGGTAATGTGGTGGTGAAAATTTGTCATACCTCTCCCACTGTGCAGTTTGTGGACCTATTGGTTTTGAAGAGGTGATAAGATTTTAATCTTTTCTCTTTTTTTGCTTGTTTCTTCCCACCACTAACAGTATTTCAGAGCTTCACTGCATGCCTCTTTGCTTGACTTTTCTTTCACCCTGGAAAGGACTGAAATTAGATCCACTGACCTCAAGCTTTTTCGCTTCAGTGATCTCACAGATAGCATGAATGATGTTTATCTTTATTCTTCCCAGTGTTTAGCACGTGTGAACCATCCTCCTGTGTCTTTGGTTTCTGGGCTGTGAGAGGACACCAAAGTTTTTCTTTCCTGCTCCTCTCCCTGAACTCCTCTCTCTCTTGTATGATCTCACCTGTATGACCTGTTTTCACAGGAACTACCAGTTTCTTCCATATGATGAGAGGAAGCCCTGCATCTGTGTCAAGAGCTACTGGGGCAACCAGACCTTTCGTCTGTACTCTTCCAACACTCTTGAGAAAATAGCTGACCACCTGGTAAGTGGCAGCCTTCCTTCCAGGCTCTTGTATTCAGTGGAGCGTGTCAGTGAGAGATCACATTCCCCAAAATAGGCCTTCAATATTTCCCCCAACTGTATTCCTTGCTGCTCATTTTGTGAAAGAGTAGCCAATATCAGCCCCTTCTCCTTTTTTTTGCCAAATCTATTAGAGCTAGTAAAGTGTTCCCATCCACAATTTTTTTTTCACCCATAGGCCTGTCTTCTTTTCTCAGAAATGTTTTATTCTTTGGAGGAAACAGTCAATTAAAATATGAGATGTAGAATAATTCTGCGTCCTATGGCTCTTTCACTGGTATCTTCTTGCCTAGACCTCACAGCTCGACCTGGGTCTATGCTAGAGACTCTCCAAAGGACAATTTTTGATTTTAGTTTTCCTAAAAACATTGATAAAGACAAAATGGCTTTTCATCACTGTGATGGATTAGTCATAGTGTTTTCCTGTAATGATGTTTTTTCTTCCCTTGTTTAAAGTTGTCTATCAACAGTCTAAAAAGAAAAGGTTTTTTTTAAAGTGACTTCTGATGCTAAATATTTTAATTTGGGGCTCTCAGATTGAGTCCGATTCATCTTTTGTTTATCTTTATATTCCTCATGAGCAACAACACGGAAGTCATATTCATGGAAAGTTGCATTATAAGAAGACATTAGCTTATAGGCCAACATTTTGAACTGAGGTATTCAAAAATTAAACATCTGAATATATAGATATATATGGTAAAATATGTTAGTTGGTGTAACTGAACACCGACAGGCCTTGCCATTTATTTTAGTTTGTTAAGAACAAATTCCATTTCTCAATGGTGACAGCAGGCGTTGTGGCAGATCTTCCATACGAATTCAGGTACTCACTGAAGTTTAAGAAGTTAACTCCAGCAACTCTCTAAATTTACACAGCGGGACTGGAAACAGAACCAAGGAGTGCTACAGTTTTTCCTCTTACCTAGCAGAAAATGTTTCCTGCTAACTGATCTTCTCCAAAAAAGTAAGAAAACAAAACTGCTCCAAGCAGGAGTAGCTTGGACTAGTAGTTGGAAAGACTGAGGAAAGGACAAAATAAATCATGCTGTTAGAATCTTCTTTCCACACACTTCAAGCACAGCAATCTTCTGTCAGGTTACAAAGTTGTTTCCCTTATTTTTGGTGGTTGTGCAGTGAATAATGGTGTTATAATACTGGCAGAATGACAAAGTGCCCTCCTTTGCTTAGTGGCTTTTTCATGTGTCTATCATAGGAAGAATCATTAGAGCAGGTAAAGGACTTGATCAAAGTTTCAGAGATTGCATCTGAGGAGAAAATGAAGACAACCCTAAATGATTTTATCAGCCAAAGCAGGTAACTATATTTACTTAAGGTATTGACAGTAAAACACTCCCACTCATTGTCATACTATTTTGGCTTTCTGGACTCTTAAGAATAGAACATATACAGGATAAATAAGATTTAAGAAAATATATGATAGACATACTGTAAAAAAAGGACAGTTTTAAGATAAAAACAAAAAACTCCACATGCTGGGATAAATCACCCAGTGGGCTCTGTATCAGATGACATGATTGGCCTCAAAACAGATATGAACCCTAATTCCTAGATATTAATTTTCTTTCTGTGAAAAGTGGTGCAGAGTTTTTGAGCTCTATTCTTTAAATATTATAGCTTCTTAATATTTGTTTTAGAGATTTTCAGCACTTCTGTCTTCTGGTTCATGTACTGCAGCAGACAAAGAACACTTAATTCCACTGTATTTTAGCAGTCAGCATTACAAAACATAATACATTTGAAGAACCTGTTATTCTTGTGTCTTAGGGCCTTCATTACCGTTGCTGAAAAGAAGCCCAAAGCGTTGAACTACACTGCTTTGGACAAAAAGAGACTCATGCTGTTCAAGCAAGAGCTGGTATGTGTGTTATTTCCTTTAAGCGTTGATACAATGATGGTCACTGAAAGCACACTGGCTGTATACATTTTAATTCCTACTTAATCTCACCATAAAAAAATGCTTTGTTATTAATATTAATATGTAGTATCCAAGAGAATTTTTAAATAAACCCTGCTGTGCTTAATAATGAGTTGTGAGATACCTTAAAATAACTGGTTTTAAATACAAATAAAGTGTTATAATAATTAGCTGACTTTTCTTTTCTATGCATCTTAAAATGGGATGGTGCTGAGTTCAATGGAAAACCACCAAATTAACACTGCTGTTAAACATTAAATTACTGTAGTGGGACTAAACTTCAAGACCAGTACAGTCTGGCATTTGATGTTTTTGGACCTAGTCACTTCCTCCAGGGAAATATTAAGAAGAAACCAAACTAGATGGAGGTCATCTGAATATTTGTTAGCTTTATTTACTGTTTGCAGCGTATAATTTGCTTGTGACTTCTGCCATGATCAAGATCCGATAATTGTAGGTGGTAATCATATATCTCTTGGGACATCCCTTTACACAAACAAAGAGAAAAAGGGGCCATTCACATTCTTTTTTATTCAGCTTCAAAGAGTTGATCACTTTCTGTTGTGACAAAGAAGGAAATTTTTACCTTGAACAAAGTGTCTCCATCTTCTCTTGTTTTCTCCTTCTGTGCCCTGTTCAAACTACTTGATAATGCATAAAAAATACATACTGTCTTTCCTGACTGCAGGAAGCAATGTCCAGTGATGCCAAGGGAATTATTCAGCAGCAGAAAAAGAAGATACCACTGGATGATATGATACGTGAGACTCAGAGCTTTATAGAAAAAATTCGATTTTTGGCTGATGAGGTAATCCACACAGAAATTCAGATACATTTAAAATCCAGAACTTGACTTTGATTTTTATCATCTCACGTGAAAAATAACTCCTGGCCTGCTTATCCAAAGAGTTCTCCTTTGGATATCAGGACCCAATCCTGTTTTACATTAAATGGAGCTCTTAACAGATTGGGGTAGGATACACTGGGCTGTGTGGTATGGAGAGGATGAAGTACAGAGAGTTGGTTTTGTTTGGTTAGTTTTTTTTTTAAACAAGATCATTCCATATATGCCCTGGTGGTTTGGAGCCAGCTTATATGCTGATCTGAATTCATGTCTCCACTTGTATGGACGTGGTGGTCTGGTCTGGTATGAGTTTAAGGGTCTCTATACTGTACTTTACCGTGATCACACTGCTTAGACATGATTTGAAACTTGAGAAGAACAGAAGAACAGACATATTTGATCAGGCCAAAATCCAGCCAGCGGAATGTTGTCCCTCTGAGAGCTGTCTGTGCTAACCAACTTCCCAAAACAGAGTGATCTTGATCACAGTTCTTCCTGGGAACAGACCTTGGGCTGCTCCTTGCTTTGAACCACACTCAGACTTTCCTTGAGAGAATGTTGTTTGGGACAGGGCAAGGCGATACCATTGAGCATCCTCACAAGCAGAACAGATGATTGTATGCCAGTGCTTGAGTTTGGCCCTGGTCCTACTTGGCTTGCTGGTATAGAAGAAATTGATGATATTTCCATAGTAGGTTCTTTCATCTTATGCAATCTGTGGTTAAGGTATTTACTGAGACAACGTTGTACTCAGATTTTTAGTTTTGGTTTCTCCTGAAATAATTTCTAGAGTTGGTACTTCTTAATCAATCTACCAATCTCTTTACCTTCAGTTGTGCTAGGAATGGAGGTTTGGACTGTAAAGTGTGAAGTGGCAGCTTCTTTTAGGCCAAGTGCACATCTGCTACTCCAGAGGAGGGTATCAGGTCTCGGCACAAAGTGTTTAAACAAAAAATAAGGATGATGGCTCATAGGAAGAATTCAGTTATAGCTCAGTCTTCCTTGTTATTTAACAGCCACAGAATACAGTGCCTGATGTGTTCATCTGGATGCTCAGCAGCAACAAAAGAGTTGCATATGCAAGAGTCCCGGCAAAAAACATACTGTATTCTCCAGCAAAAGAGCAGAGAGGGAAGGACTGTGGAAGGATTAAAACCTATTTCCTGAAAGTAAGTTTGGTGTGCTCTGCAAACACAGGTAATATTTGTGGACTGTTTGACACTCAGATTTCTTCCAGGGATTGTATGTTATGCGATCATCTTTGTAATGTATTGAAAATGTGCACACGTTTGCATCTGCCATCTGTTAATGTTTGCTTCTTACATTTATGCTTGTCCTTCTTTAAGCACTATATCATTGCCAGGCTTTTAGTGTATGACTAATTAATTCTTTCACTACTTGCTCTGCTGAGTATATAGCATTGTTTATCTGTAGCTGTATATACAAACAAATAGAAGAGGTACAGCTTCTTTTCTGACAAAGATGTCAGAGTGCAGCACGTGAAAGTCTTGGAGGAGACTGGTAAGAGATCAGCACACAGCAACTCAGATAGCAAGGAAACCTGTATATTCAGAGATAATACAGCATTTTTTTTAATGCTCATTGTTGAAAACATGCCTAGTTTTGTGCAATCTGTGTCCAAACTATTGCTACGGGATTATGTATCTTGAAGGAAAGTCTTAGTGGATATACTCCCGGAAAGACAGCATGACCAGTAGTAGTTGGCAGTGGAAAATCATGCAGTGTGATTGTTACTATGGCCGTCAGGAAATCTCAAACACTCAAGACAACAGTAACTTCATACAATGACTTTTCAGTGTTTTTTCACCTGGAGCTGCTGGGATCACTCCCATAAAGCACAGACAAAGAGTAGATAGAAATATCTATGATTCTGAGAGCTGCTTGTTAAGCACAGTACTGTTTGTCTGTGTGAACAAAAAAAAATACCATAATTAACTCTCCAGCCCCTTCAATAACATGAATTAAGTTGGGAAAATAGAGTACTAAACTCTAAGCTTAGCAGAGCTAGACGAAGTGGGAAGGGTCAGGAAAGAAATGATGGTGTTTTTTGTCTAGTAATGTTTTGCACTGGAATACGTTTTCTGACCTGTGTAATGGAGAAATATTTTCAGTAATACATGGGACTATTGGACACCAACAAAACTCTATGAAATGGAAAGTGGACTGATATCTGAGACACATAGGGTATCAGTTTGCACTGATATGCTTGCAGGTGTTAAATAGCCTGCATAAACTGGGTATCAGGCAGTTTTCCATTTACATAGACTTTCAGCCAAACAATCTACTCATTTCTTCCCTAAGAGTCACAGAAGTTCCTGGTGCTAAATGTGTCTCAGGGTCACTTACTGAGGAGAAATGTCATTTATCCGTATATCAGCTCGGTGAATTCTCCTTTATTCTACCCTGTCTTGATAGGAATCAGGCTTCATTCATCTCTCTCTCTTGAGCTTGTTGGTGATGGGTGGATTTTTTTCTTCAGTTACCAGGCAAGCGTCCGCTGGGCTGGACTGTGCAGGCAAAGGTGGACATCTACCTATGGCTTGGACCTGCCAGCTATGCCCACAGCATCATGGAGAATTTGCCTGTAGGATACGAGACTGAATTACCATCTAACATCAACTCAGGAAACAGTGTGGTTCCCTCATCTGCCTGTCTGTTGTATAAACGTAATTCACTGTTTCTTTTCCATATTAGCAATTAAGAGATATGACCCCAAAAGCTCTAATTCAGAGGGAGGTACAAACTCTGTTCAAAGTAACTGTTGTAAGATCATCATGGCTTAACATGTCTTCATCAGAAAAGGCTGGTCTCGTTGCCAAATCATCAGCTCTGCTGCTGATACTCTGCAGATGTCAAGGAAAGAAAGGACCTGTTCCCTTGCAATTTCTGCTCCCTGTCCCATGGGTCTGTCTCATAATAAAGAACCATCCTTCAGTTCGGCTGATGAAGCTGCTGTGTTCAATACCTAGCAGATAAGACACTGATGGGAGATAAAAGCTGGCAGTTACCAACTTGCAGTAGGGACCGGATTGGACACTGATTTTAAGTGAATAAAGAAGTCTTACACAATTTCTGGGTATCTCAGGTGTTTCTTTAGTGAGACAGCACTAGCAAAGTTCCCCTTGTCCTGATTGGACAGGAGGTGATGATCTTCCACTCTCACCTATCTGCTGCACCATTTCCATGAAGCTGACATTACTATTTTCTTTCAATGACGTAGCCCCACACCTCTTCCAGCTGAGAGCCCACATGTATCAGGCAAGAGGTCTCATTGCAGCTGACAGCACTGGACTTTCCGATCCTTTTGCAAAAGTTACTTTCACATCATGCTGCCAGACCACAAAGGTAAGTTCCAAAGGCGCTTTCAGTAAACAAAACTACTGTTCTTTTTTCTTTTCAATTAAGCCATGAGAAGGAAAATTTTCTTTCTATAAGGAGATATCTAGCAGAAAAGGTTAGACGCCTGCTGTTAAAGGGCAACTCCTGACAGTCCACCACAAGCAAGACAAAAATTTGAGTGTAACCTGCTACGCTAACATGAGGTGCAGTACTACTAGTTTATTTTAGCTCTGATGTCAGATTCTCTGGGGCTACTAGGACTTTGTAGCAAGTGAATTAGCTTTTTCTACATCTTTTTCCACATCTTTTTCCATATGTTTTCAGTTTAGGCTATTATAATTGCTTGGTATGAGGAGGAGCACCCGTCTATAGTCTGTGCATGCAGTAACTGAGCAAAGAGTGGAGAACTTTGTATGGCTTCTGTAGACGTGAGAGCCAGCAAGGCTTTTTACAGTGGAATTTAGCAAAAGACATTGTGAGTGGCAAAGTTGAAGTGAGCTGAAAATAGAGAAGTGTAAGCCTTTCTGCACCACTTAAATACCGCAAAAACGTGCCCATAGGAGTGGTCTCATATCTTCCTCAGGCTACCTTCTCAAAGTTGAAGTATAGCCCTGGAAAATAAGCAAGAGTCTGGTCCCTCACAGAACATGTACAACATGTACAGCCCTGTGCAACTACCCTGGAGTTAAAACTGGGCCGGGAGTTCTGAAACCCATGCCGCAAGCAGAATTTGCTTGGCCAGATATGGTCTTGTTTCAGAAAAGGTATTTGACCCCCCTAAAAAAACTCTACAGGAGATGGTTTTAATTTAATTAGTTCTAAAATTCTTCTGACATCTTTTCTTATGAAGAAACTTCTGTAGCACATGCAAAAAGGGAGCGAGAAACAAAAACATTTATCTGCTCTAAGTTGTAGGTGCTTGTCTGTACTGCTTTTGCCTCAAGGATATGAATTGTTTTTTTCATGTAATGTGATTTTAAATTCTAATAGAAGTTGGTGAGTGAAGCCAATGAAGTTTGTATTTAGATGCATCAGATTCAGCAGAGTAGAACTTGGCCCAGGAAAAATAAGATTTCAGAGGCACAGGGAGTTAAGTTTATTCACGTCCTGAATAAAACATTGCGGCAGATAACTTGCATGTTTTCAGAAGACTGTCGGCCAAGTGCCGATAAACTGTAGTCAAGAGACTTATTTCCATTCGAAAGAACGATGGCAGGTTATGAGTCATTTTGCAGTTGGTATATTTTTTCCCATGAAATGTTTTCTTTGTTAAACATATTTCCTGCCAAGACAGTTAAAACATTGTCTGTTATGAAACTCCAGAAGCGTCCACATGAGCCAAATTACAACAAATTAAAAAACTATTGCTTTATTATGAGTGATTCAATAATATTTCTTTTTTTCATAAAATGCTATGTGTCTGAAGTAAAAACAAGATTGAAAAAATGTACCCATAAGAAATGAAAATTGACTTTGATTTAGGGCAAAGGCTTTATTTTTATAGCACTGGGCATGTGCCTGCTTTCCTAAACCAACAGATTTCCTTTAAATTTAATACCAAAATTTGTCTACACAGATTGGTGGGCCTGTATTTATATACTTGTCAGGGGTCTGTGAGGCAAACAGGGAAATGGATAAATCAGAGATAATGGCCTCAAGACGAAAGAATCATATTCTTCTGGCCAGGAATAGCTGCTGAAAACTGGTGTCTCAACAAGGAATTGTTCAGGCTGTGAGAAAGGATGTCAATGAACAATCTTTTCCTGCTGAAGGACTCTCAGCCAACCAGATCATAGTTCATTACACATTTCCTCTCTTTCATTAGATCATTTCTCAGACATTATCGCCCACCTGGAACCAGATGCTGCTCTTCAACAGCATTGTGCTTCATGGAGACAGAGAGGAGATCGCTCAGTTCCCACCAGAGATCGTCATCGAGCTGTACGATGACGATGCAGTGGTAAATTCAAAATCCTTCTCAGTAAAAATGTGGGCTCTTACATCTTACTGCCAGTGGGAAGGCAAAGCTGTGTCACTCACTGAATAGACATTAAATGTATGATCTTGATGAATGGAGCCAGTATTACAGTGGTTTGCAGTTTAACATCAGAAAACAGCCCTCAGACTGACTCGTGTTTTTGCAAAGCTCTGGCCTTGTTTTTTCCCAAGTGAATTTTGGTCTCAAAGACTGGCTTACAGAAATCAGCAGTGTCTTGCCCCAGTCCCTTGCACACAACTGTACATATTATATCTAAGGCTGGGGAGACATAGATTTATTTCTGACCATGTAAACTCTAACATACTCTCACTGACTGAATACAGACCTCAGAAACTTAGGATGCTCTGAAGTACTCAACTCTTCCATTTTCATAGCTGCCTTGCATTTTACCTTGATCTTTCCCTCAGGAGAATATTTTTTCTTGGAAATACTAAACTTGGCATCATCTTGGTTCCTATGACAGCTGTGAAATTCAAAAGCATTTGACACCTCTGTTCTCTTTCATTTAGGGTAAGGCAGAATATATTGGGTCTACAGTGGCTGCCCCTGTGGTGAGACTTGCTGATCAAAACTATGAACCACCTAAACTTTCTTACCACCCAGTGTACTGTGGAAATCTTTCGGGAGGAGACCTTCTTGCTGCATTTGAACTTCTGGAGGTAAACGAGACTTTCTCGATGGTTACATTTGTACACCCTGGGCTCACAAACACAGCTGTGGCATCAAGGCTCATCACCATCATGAATTCATGGGAAGTGCAACTGGAGTATAGTCATTCTGCTGTTGAACTTCATAGTCTTCATGTAATCTCTGTCACTCCCTCCATCCTGCCAGGGGACACACACCGTCTCCAGTCCCTTGCGTGCTGAGTCTCTTTCTCCCATCACCTGCACTACCCTAAATTGGGCTTTGGCCTGAGACACAAAGCTAAAAATCCCACTGCTGTTACAATGACTTGCTCTTTGGAGTAGCTCATTGCCCAGACTTGAGCATCCTCAAAGCTCTCCTTACTACTTTCTCTCTTGGGAAAAGGAAGTGGCGAACAATAAGGACTGAATTAGGGAGACTGATTTGTCAGATATGCCATATATATTATGAGAAGTGTTTACACTGGTTTCCAACTGGGAGACAAAAGTTCAGCTTACCTCTGGGGCTAGCCTGGCAGATGCTTGAGTGAGGTGTGTCTTGCCTGGAATTTCAGGGAATTTCATTGGAATTTGCAGAGCCACCAGTGAGACAAAACTTCTCTCTGCTGAAAATGTAAGCAGTTTATTCTGAAATCTGAAATGGGAAAAATCTGGAACCCCATAACACATTTTACAGATATTCCCAAGATGAAACAGGATTTTAGGCATGATAGGCTAATTATGTTCTCTATGAAAGCCTGAAATATGATGTGGAACATTTCCTCATAATGGTGGGTACCTAGGGATAGAGTCTAGTACCTTAGCCATAATATTCCATTTTTTTAATTGAAATTCACTTTTTGGTGAAAAAAGAAAGCATTGTATTTTGTTATGCTGTCTTTTGGGACAAGGGAAGCAGCACTCCTTCTGGGATATATCCAAATATATCCCTAAGACTTTAGAGAATTGACAAGAACTGTAAGTAAAAACCCTGCAGTCCTTATTTTCATGCTTTGTATTATTCTTCTTAGTGACAACACTCTAGAGCATCTCACATTGCAGATAATAGCAATATGGACACTAGAGAAATTTCAGGAGAGGATACATATAAAGATCTGCCAGGCTTCAAAGCACTCTCAGAGCTGATGCGCTAGTGGTTCCTTCCAACATCAAGGGATTCCTCATGATGCTCTGTGTGAGGATGGAAACAAAAATCATCACTGATTTATTCTCATTCTGAGCCCATAACCTTTCCATGCTCAATAACTCTGATCTGCAGTTACTGTTTGGTTCATCTAAAGAAGTGTTGTGTATGCAGTGAATGCTCCTTTCTCAAAATGAATGTTATTATGCTGGGTCTTGCTGGAGGGATAAAATTATTCTTATAACAAAGGATTGTGGCATTAAGGAAAATAGTAGACTAAAAAAATACAGAGTAATGAATACTAGGCATCTTGATTTTGCTCAGAGTGGGCTCAAGATTTACTGATTATGGATTTTTTTTTAATCAAAAAAGTAAAAATCCCCTTGTAAACACCTCGTGTGGGTATTTTCCTCTATTGTCACTTGAGTGCTAGATCATTCTTCACCTCTTGTTCTGTGCAGTTTCTCTGTGGTCCCAAAACAAAGTTCTTTCTCAGTTATATGAAGCTATTTTCACTGAAATTAACAGTTTCACTGTGCAGTATAGAAACACTCTCAGCTCCACTAGTGGCTGTTAGAACTTTGAAAACTGGGTACCTTGCAATGTATTGGAAAATGGTTCAGTTGACTGCAGCACTTGAAAAGAACAGAAGTGAAGATTCAGGGATTCTTGATTTTATATCAGTCTTAGGTTCTGCAGTCCTGGAATGCAGTTTCATATAGTTATGAGGCAGTTCTGTCCTCATAACGTGAGATCTCATCAGCCTTCCTCTCCTTAGCTATGTCCTTCGGAACTAATCCCTTCTCACTGCTCTAAGAGGAGATAAAAATAGCTCTGTACATTCTAGGTCTTCTTTAAAAATGAAATAAACGGTGCAGTTTAGAAATGACATGTGCATAAGTCACTGTATCATGCAGATTAATATATTTTTTTTGATTACATCAGTACCCAAGTCAGATAATATAATGCAAGTAGGTACCCTGAAATGTGAACTACATGCAGGGACATGACACCTGGTATGTGTTCTGGTTCAGGTGGTGTTTGCCTCTTTTTTTATTTAAAGTACCAGATAATCTATTATGGGGTAAAATTTTGGAGCATTTAATGTCAGTTAATATCAAGTTGAAAGCCCTGAATGTAGTTAAACAGGTGGATTTCTAGACAGGTATGTAGTGTTAAAAAAGTTGTGTGTTTGTTTCACTTTTTAAATAGCATCATAGAGATGAAACCTGAGCTTCTTGTAGGACTGATCATCAGGCGCTGGCTTTAACTGTTCTATTTCAAAATTTATTAAATCAGGCCAGACTTCAGAATGATCATGCTTTCCATTTTTAGTAAATAGAATTACCATGCTTCAGTACATGAATGTCTTTAGGGCAGACTATGCCTGCTAGGACAAAGGAGAGTTGGTTTTTTGTTTTGTTTTTGGTGGGTTTTTGTGTGTTTTTTTTTCAGAAAGGTGCATAAACACAATCTAGTGAATAATCTTCCTGCCAAATGTTTTAGCGTCGCAGCGGGACAGATAGGAATGCAGGTCACATTCCTCACACAACATATCCTGTCTGCTCTGCAACGTATCTTGTAAAACTACATTATATTGATGTGCTCTATTGTCATTCACAGATATTTCTGATACTGGTTTTGTTCTTCCAAAAACTGATTAATTTTTCAGATCCCTGAGTCAGATCCAGACAGACTTCCCCCAGTGGATCCACCAGATGTTGGCCAGATTTACCCAGTCCCAGCTAATATCCGACCTGTTTTAAGCAAGTACAGAGTGGAGGTGAGTTACTTAGAATCACACCTCCTTTTATTCTCTTATTGAACTGTGACAATAAGGGATGATGATTTTAAAATCCTGATTAATAGGAATCATGTAAAAACAGCACATAGTTCCCACATGAAATGAGTTAAGCTCAGATCATATTGATTCTCCAAGGCTGGACATGCAAGGCAGTGCTTTCACCTCAGTCTTCTGCTGGGAAGAGACTGCTCCCATGGCTGGTGGACCTGCACTCTGTGTGGCCCAGGGAAGTGTCTGCAGGAGATGGAGAGCTTCTCCTTGCAGACGACTTCACTGGAGGTAAAATTCAGCATCAGTAACCTCGCAGGCTTTTTCTGGCTCCCGAATTTCAGCCAAGTAATGTCTCCTGTCTGTGTACAAATGTTTGCACCTTCTCTTCCCTCCTCTCTTCCTGCACCATTTGTCAGAAGTCTCCTTACGCTAGGAAGCAGGGAGCTGTGGCAGTTTTTCATGCCAGTGTAATGTCTCGACGCCTCCCAGCCTCACCACTCACTGTCACTCATTCTGCAGCTTTCACACCAACTTCATTATTTGCCTGGTTTGCTCTGCCAAGTCAAGCCCTGCTGGCAATACCTGGTGGCTCATCCCCAGAAATATTCTTTCAGGAGCCTAGAAACAGTTCCAGCTTTGCCTTCAGAGATCAAGCAACTGAGCTGCTGAAAACAAGAGAACAGTTATTAGCGCTGTTGTATCATTCAGCTATGCTATTGTTTTCTGTACATATGAAAGAATTTTTGTAATCAGTATTCTTTACACCTGACATTGCAAAGTAGCTAAGCCCATAAACTGCTCTGTTGATGTTAAAGTGACAACTTAAATTCTTAAACTTAGGTATTCCTCTAAGTATTGTGCAATGGGGACCTTCCCACTGCCTCTGCGGTATGATTGCTTTGTGCTTCTTGTACATTTTCTGTTTTACACTCTGTGATGTTCATCCCAGCTGGCTCTAAGGCACCCAGCTTAAAAGCATCTTCACTGTAGACTTCTCATTTGTACAGCTGAGTAGAGCAGTCACCTGCCCAGAGTGATTCAGATCTTAAGATTAAATTATGTTTTGGCAGTGCATCTGTCCCCTTTGGTTCTGGAGGGAGCCCAGGATAAGTCCACTCTGCAGTCTGATACCTCAGGCACCTTAAAATCAGGACAATCCCAACCAGATCCAGATAGTTACATTGCTACGAGAACAGGTTGATAGCTGAGGTGCACATATAGTAAAACATGAACTCGGGAGGTTTCCAGCAAGGAAATAGCACAGAATGAATAAAACACAACTATTTTTGTTAAGGTATTGTAAAGTATCTCACACTGGTGGAAAAGGCCATGAAGCCATTATAGATACAGACGTGTGCCCCAATTTTGACTGGGAACCTTCAGCAACAGAACAGGTTTTCACTGATCCTCGCAACCTTCCAGTGCCCCTTTCCACTCCCCAACTCACACAAATCCCAGTCCTGCCAGTGTTCAAGCTGTCCACAAAGCCTCTCATGCTCCATTTAGGTTTCAGTCTTCATTTCAGACTTGGGAGAAACACAGCTTCTGTCACCTCCTTCAGGGGCCCCCTAGTGTGTACTGTATAAAGACACATTTTTCTTACAGAACCCTGCTTTACAAACCCAGTTTCCTTCTTGTCCTCCAGTCCAGAAGCACACTCCTTTGTCAGAAAGCAGCTTGGAGACCTCCCTTCATCCATTGCAGACTTGATGGCTAGCTCAGCAAACCTCTGTTACTCACCCCTGCTCGTATGCGATTGGTTTGTTCATTCAACAGCCTTGACACTTGAGACTAACCAAGTCCCTGCTGTTCAGATGAATAGTCCCTTGCCTTGCTGAAAAGTCAACTTTTGTAAATGAAATTATTATGGCTCACTGTTGGCAATAACTCCTCAATAACAGTTGGATGTTATTAATTGTTTTCACTTCCACCTTTAACGCTGACGGTTATCGGATACCAGATTTAGGTTGTTTGTTTTCCTTCTGGTAGTCCTGCGTTCCCAAAGGGATGTGATGTGGTGGGATCCCAGCAGTGGCTTCCCCCTGACTGAAGGTTCTCTGCAGGCTACCGATATTTTTCTCTGTTCACCATAGGTCCTGTTCTGGGGTGTTCGAGAGCTCAAGAAAGTCCAGCTCCTCTCTGTAGATCGCCCCCAAGTTCTCATCGAATGTGCGGGGAAAGGAGCAAAATCCTCTGTTATTCAGAGCTACAAGAAAAATCCCAATTTCAGTGGCCTTGCAGACTGGTTTGAAGTGGTGCGTACAGCATACTGCTCTTTGCCTGTTCATTCTCTGGTTAGGCAAGGTGTTAATTACTATTTTCCTTCCTTTCTTGTTGAATAATTTCCTGTGTCTTGATCAAATACTCAGGGACATCACCTCTCTTCCAAAAGCTGCTTATTGGAAGATGCTTTAAGTATGATAAAAAATTGTGTTACTCTTGTTGTGTCCAAAGTAGGCAAGGAAATATCTTGCAATCAGATTTTTACTGATAGATTGGATCTTGTTGCCAGATAACAGGGATATTTTTTAGTACTTTTTTATTCTACTTTCCCATTTTGCAGGGTAGATCTCAGTTTATTTTCTTTCAATTCTTTTCATTTCCCTTTGTATGTTCCTGGGCTATTAAGAGGATTGATCATTTCTGCCTCATGAGCTGTGGATCATTTCATATTGTAGCACTTGTTGTTATGAACTGAAAATTTAATTATCAGCTGTTGACTGGGTTATAAAACCTGGTACTTTTAGTGGACAGAGGTCAGCATCAGAAAATCTGTTCAATTTGCTTCAGTTGCTAGCATGGATAGAGAAGTTTATTTCTAAGACAAAAGGATAATAAAATACTAACCTGGATACTGAAGTATGGCTGCTACAGTGCTTTTTGCTTCCATTGTATGTCACATGTCCAAAGGGCTGTTTTTCCTTTTGTAATTCATCCTATAAAACACGTAACCACCCAGTGTCTGCATCTTATGGTTGGGCCAACTGAGGTAGGCAGGGTTAAGAACCTCAGCAAAGCAGCAGTGGCATTAAGACTCATAACTTCCAACACAGTGTTCATTCTTTCTGAAAGTTCCTGATTATTTCAGTTTATTCTAGCAAGAGATGCTCGTATGTGACAGCATGGGGCTCAACTCAGTAGCAGAATCCATATGGCTCACTCCCTATTCTAAAGAGCAAGGCTTTCTCCAGACTTTGCAGAAAACTGTAGACAGAACTATATTGTCAATGCTGTATGCATTTTGCATGTTATGTTAATGGCTGAGGAGGGGAAGGGAGAGAAGAGTAAAAGCTTTGTTGCCATGCACAACAAATATACTACACGTGTTCTGTATTTTCTAGCTATTCTCATGCTGCTATCTGTCCTCCTCCACCAGGAACTGCCTGAAAATGAACTCCTACATCCTCCTCTAAGCATCTGCGTAGTCGACTGGAGAGCGTTTGGCAGGAGTACTCTTGTTGGAACACATACCATCAATTGCCTTAAGCAATTCCTGTGTAAGACCCAGCTGGGCCCCCAAGCTACACCAAACAGACTAGACATTGTAGAAATTGGAAGAGGTAAATATCTGATCCTGACCCCAAATAAAAAGACAAAGATCTTGTTCAGAGGCTTAACAGCAGGCATGTACTTAGAAGATATGCTTTTACTGTGTTAAGTCTAGGGTCAAACCCTTAATGATATCATCTTTTGACTACCACCAAATGTGATGGCAGCATTTCTTACCTAACTTGCAAAAGTTCAATTTCAGCTATGCCTGAGTCATCCCAACAACATGAGTTATCCCGAGAAGAACCATTTTTAGCTGATCATGTCTACGCCGAGGTGGAGCAGGGTAAATGTACAGTGGTAGAGCCAGATCCGTATCTCGCAACACTTCCTGCCACTGAGCCAGAGTGGGAAAGAGAGAAAACAGAAGGTGGGTATAGCTAGAGCTGCCAGCTAACTTTCTGTTAGGGACTTTATCCCTTCCTTATGAAGGAATCACAGTCGTTCTTTTATTGACAACAATAAAAGCACAGGATGCGTATCTGAGTTTCATTCCCGAAGCTGCTTCTGCAGGTACACAGAGCATGCATTGACCATGCTTCTTTAACCTTCAAAGTTTCAGTGCTCAGATGTTTCCAGCATGCTTCATAATTAGGAGGCCAAAGAAACTGCAGGGATGTCTTTTTCCCTAGATGTACACACCAGTCTGGATTCTTCATCTGACATAGAACAATTTTAATGTATGACAGCACAGTATAGTAGGAAGAGTCCTGAAGGCAACCCCATAATTTAACCATCTGTGGTATATTAATTATCACTCCCACCTAACTGTCTATCATTCCCAATTATCTATCTTTGCTCCAGCCTCCTCAGCCAAGCTGACAACTCTCTATAGAGGTGTAGGACAAAACACTATATTTAACAAGGGCAAGTCTTTAGGCAAAAATGAAGTTAGTAAGACTTGTCACATGAGCAGGCAATCCTCAGGATAAGATTTTAGCTTTTTTTTTTTAAAGAGAACAGCTGAACTGCAGCAATTTTTATAACTCTTGTCTCCCAAAAACGGGTGTTCTTAAAATACTTGTGGACTTTGGAGAAACCAATTTGTATCTGAATTTTTGCATCCCTTAAAAAATCATTACATATTTCTCTGTGTAGATTTTGCTGTTATATGGGTTTCTCCTGTGTCAGTATCTCAAACATTCAATGTTTTGGCACCATCAGTAGGTAATAGATAGATTTAGCAATATGCTGATCTTGATGAGGTGTCTTGGAATAGGAGACACTAATTCATATTGCATTTTATTTAGCTCTTGAAGGCTGAAATCTTCTTCATATAACTCTGTTCATACTTGATGTCATGACTCAAGTGATTAATTTTATTCAGTACTAGAGTTCAACAGTGTTTTTCCCACGCTTTGGTAGGGTATGAAAAAATCCATCCGACGGTCAACAAAGAGGAGGAAAAGAACAATTGCAGATGAATCAGCTGAAAATGTTATTGACTGGTGGTCAAAATATTATGCCTCTGTGCTCAAAATGCAAAAGGTGAGTCACCCAGCATGCCCGAAACATTCATGCATGAACAATGCTGTAAAAACTGACTTACTGCTGAATGATTACTGCTTTCATAACAAGGAGCTTGTTCATTATCTTTTTATTTTGAAAGGCAAAAGGAATATTTTCCAGTGAGGGAAAACCTGAAGACGGTAAGTAAATTATTTGGTTTTTTTCTATTATGTTTTACTACTAATACTTTGCTTCTCTACTCTTTCACCATCAGCGATTAATGTCTGGTAACAGAATACTGCTAGTATATATTTTTCCCTCTAAAACTGATCAGATGGTGGGTAGGTTTACATGAGTTAACATGGGTTTCCTGTCATTCAAATCTCATGCACAAAGATTTGCAAAGTCAAAGTCCTAAATGATAGAAAGTGGAGATTAACCAAGTCTTAGGTTGCATTTGTAACAGGTTCAGAAAAAGAAGTTTCTCTCAACTTTTAATCCATTTCAGAATACCTCATTAGGTGGGAACAGCTTCTGTTAGGAGACTCTGTAGTTGTGTGAAAAACTTTGTGTCTAGCTCAGGTTTTAGTGGAATTTTTTTCCACAAGAGTCTAAAAGAATTGGCCAGAAATCAGCTCTCTATGTGTGTGTGTACCTATGTCTCCATACACATGCACTCCATGGCTTCACAGGTCCTCCTACAATCAAACAGAGCTCGAGAAATTTTATTTTTTGAACAAATGTGACTGCTGGAGCAGACTGAGAAAGAAAACCAATATTTACAGTTTACACAGAGCTGCTGTTCTGAATGAAATGATAGCACCTTCCCATGCCAGAACTGACTGCACTTCACCAGTGATTGAGGTGAATTCTATTTTAAAGGAGGTGTTGATACTGCTCTGGATGAAAGACACAACCTAAATGTCAGATGGCATCATTCTGGATATAACAGCTGATGGTGTTTCAGTGATCATCATGGCTGCTGAGAGATGAAGGAGATTAGTTTCTGAGTGAAATTCACTTGTCAGCATGGAGGAAATATTTAGATAGCAAATGTTCTACAAAGATTTGATGTTCACTTACCATTAGAAATTTACTTGACATTGTGACATCCATCCACATGCTATTCATAGAGTCATAAAATCCAGGCAGTTGTGGCATATTGGTTTTGACTGATGACCTCAGAGCTTGTAAATTCTCTTCTTAAAGTTTTTGTTACATATTTTCACCTGTGATGATAAGCATTATACATACAGGATTGCCCTGATAAAATATATATCTATACTTCTAAATATTTAGTGATCTCATACACACATTAAGTACTCAAAAAAATGAAAGTGAACTCAAAATCCAGATTTTAGCCAAAGAGCTGAACCATCTCAGTGCTATTTCTGAGGGCTCATCCTCTTTTTGTTGGGAAGTCCCCTCTCAGTACTCAAAGTCTGGCTTGAGGTTGGTCAGATATCTCCTCCTATTTCTCATACTTCCAGACTTTCACAAGGTGACATTCACTCTGTTTTGTGACACCTTTCAGCAGAACAGAACTTGGATCGCCTGATCACTGAACAACCACTCAGCCTAAACAGTGGCTTCCAGTTTTTAATAAAACTTAAATCCTACAAGAAAGCTGATAACATCTGCCAGTTTGCAGCTGGGAGAAGTTGGAGAGGAAGGAAATGTGTGGTTTGGGAGACAGAGGGTAGGGAAGGAATGATATAGGACACCATCACACTTGGACATCCAAGCTCATTCTGAAGACTGATAGCTGCAGACATGATAAAATGCCACCTCTCTGGCTGGAAGAATTGGTGGGGAAAAAAAAAAGTACTGTATGATTGGCAATAGAAGAATGAATGGAGAAGGAGAGAAGGGGACTCTTTAAAATGTATTTTGCATACCTATTTGAAGTGTTTGATGTGCTTTGCTCACTAAAACCTACATGATGTCACGAAATCTCTGCAGATAACCAAACTTCTGACCACATTGCATTGATCATAGAAGATGAGCCAGACAAAAAGAGAAAGGATAAGACATTGAAAAGAAAACAGAAAGAAACTCCAAGCCTAGCAACACTGCAGGTAAGAGAGAAGTAAGGCTGAGCAGTAAGGATGGTATTCACTTTCTCCCCAAACTTGACATCAGCAGCTGGTTTAGTAAATCCTCCTTACAATTATTTCAGACACTTTATCCTGATAAAACACACAAAATGATAGTGATAATGAACATCAGCACATGGAGCACAGAGGAAACCAAGGTCTCATAGGGTGGATGTGCCCTACCTGGCCTTAGACCTTCAATTTACCAGCATAGACACATGGAGACACTTAGGTGAAAATTCAGGTTTTTTTGTTGGCCTGTAAAACATCTGCTCTAGGTGAACTTGCTTTGGCCAAGAGGTTGGACTAGATGATCTTCAGAGGTCCCTTCCAACCTCGAATGTTCTGTGATTCTGTGTATGAAGCTGAATATTTCAAATTTCATGCTGGATATATAACAACCTGTTAAGAATGACTTGAAAAACAGTAGGAAAAGCATTGTTGCAGTTGCTAGTGCATCCTCCCTGATGGGGAGGTAATACTTGGCTCGCATTAGATTTAGCTGAGTAGTGATAGAAGGAATTCAAAGGAAACTATATGGGTCATGTAAAATGACTGAAGAGATGAGATTTGAAAAGGTTAGGACTACTTGGATTGGATTGTGCTGAATAAAGAGGAGTTTGAAACTGCAGTTCCCATTTTTTAAGAGATGGCACTAGTCTGGGCCCTTCTGTTTCACACTAAATCATCATCACGGCTAGGCTTCGTGAACGAAGATATGGGAAGGGCTCTACCCCCACTTGCTACAAGCGCGCTGATGGCTAAAAAGGCCGATGCGGGATAGGCAAGTCCACTTGCAAAAGGCACAGTGGAAAGTCTCCTTAGGTGGTATTGGCGAGGCACAGTTCTTTATGCATTGTCTTTTCTCCTCAAGACTAATTCTACGTGCATTCTCAAAGGAGGCAGCAGCGTTATAAATGACAGAGGGAGAGTGTTGGAGAAAAGTCCATCCTTTTAAAAATCAGTTAGTTATTTTACCTATCCTAAAGCTCTGTCCCCACAACTCTTTATTATTATTATCTGTTTTGCTCACATGTTCTGACACATTAACATAACAGAATGGGTTAGTACATCAAAGGCACATAGCACAAAGGAAACAGAAGCAGAGAGCAGCACATCCACACCGTTTTTCCCCACACCAGTGCTTAAATTGTTCATTCTAGCACTTCCAGAGCCATGTCTACCTGCTGCATTAACATGCTATTCCAGTGTTTGGGAAGGACATTGGTTAAGGAGAAAGCTGATCCTGTTTTGAGTTGGGAATTAACTTTTTTTCCTCAAGGACTTTTTGCAAAACCCTGGTTTTATTAAAATCTGTATTTTGAGTCAAAATGGATTTCTAGTCATCTCATAATAAAAAAGTTGCTATAAATATGTTCACTGCACCACAAAAAATAAGCATTCTCCTATTTTCAAAGATTTATGAAGGAGACTTGGAGAGTGAATTTAATAACTTTGAAGACTGGGTGAAAACTTTCCAGCTTTTAAGAGGAAAATCTAATGATGAAGTCCATGCTGACTCTGAAGACAGAATAATAGGAAAATTTAAGGTGAGCTTTAATGTTGATTAAATGGGTAATAGTTTAGAGACTTTCTGTTTTCATGCATATTTCAGTTATACCAAAGATGAAAGAAAAAGACATTGACAGTCTGCTGTAAATAGAATTATCTCTTTGTTGGATCTAGAGTCATATTTTTCCTTTCCCATTATCTGATAGATGAAAGCAACACCCAGCACAAGGTGCTCACTGTTGTTTTGAAACAAGGAATTAAAAAAAAGTTTTAAATCATAGAAAGGGAAGAAGAGATGTATTAGGTAGTCTAGATTCCACTAATGTAATTTCATTACAGGACCATCAGTTACAGCACCTTACATGTATTTTTCAGTAATTTAAATGAAGGCCCTTACAGCTACTCCAGTCTGAAACAATGCACAGCCTGATCCAGGGCACCATTAGGCAATCTGAAAACGTAGTTCAAAGCATGAATAATGCCAATAGGGTTTCAAGCACTTTGTAGTTTAGAGGAACTGATTAAACTCATTGATACCTCAATTAATTTGCAATGCAAATTTCTGTTCAAATGACTTGCTAGTCACTTTGAAGCAGCATGAGTCAGTATCGATTTATATGAGTTGCATAGTGGCTGCAAAAATACAGTTGAATTCCAGTCACACTGTTTTGAAATTAACCCAGTGGAATTATCAATTTCCAGATAGAGAGTTAAGGGCTAAATATTATTTTTAGAATATTAATATTAAGAAAACTAGATTTAGAACACCTGCCGGTGTTCATCCTTCAAATAATAAAATAGAGAGCTGAGAGCATGCAAGTACTTCCTGCGATCAGCTAGATGTGATGATAATACCATGTTACAGAGCAAACACATTTTAACCGACGATGTTCAGTGCATGGAACTCTCTGTTCCCTTTGAGTGGTATCACAAAATGTATTGCATATATGTACGTTCTGCAGCACCGGCTGCATGAATTATGCTTTGTTTTCATTCAGAGGGTTGTTTTTGTATTGCACTTGATCTATTTTTTGAGGGAGATAAAAGACAGTATATTACCAGGGCTCCTTCTGCATATACCCAAGTCCTGAGGATGGCAGCTTGCTGGAAGGAGGGCAGCTCCGCATCCTGCAAGGGATACCACCAAACCACGCCGTCAAAGTCCTCATCAGAGTTTATATTGTAGCAGTAAGTAGAAAGATGTTCTTTCAATTTTGAAATAATTTGGATGTTTTATTTTCAACTCATTTTATGCCCAGTGTCTTTGCACTGAAACTTCTGAAAATCCTTGTGCGGTAGACTATTTCAAACAATATTTCATGTTGTAGAAATGTGTGTTGAAAATAGAAAATGTTACATGGTAAATCACAAATCACAAGACCAGAGAATCACTTCGCTTGTTCACACTCAAAGGGCTAGAGGTATAATATAGTATGGACAACCTGTTCCAGCCACATTATGCAAATGTGTTTTGATTAGTAGTTTTGATTAGTAGTTTCAAAGTGACATGTGTTTAAACAAAACCTCACTAAGGGGGAAATGGGAGCATATTTTTCAAGGACTGTGAATTGCATGTAATCAAAGTGGTAGATACTGTGAATAAGTTATGGGGTGGAGAAAAAGGCAGAAATATAGAGGACAGGATGATGAGAGAGCGCAATATAGGAAATAAAAGGGGTAGAAGGAGCTGGTCTTTCAGAGAAACAAGGGAGTTGCAGGCAATCTAAGGGAGGAAGAATGGCATGTAGAGGGACAACAGCGAACAAAACAGAAGAGAAGAATAGGAAAAGATTGCTTTATTTCCTGAATATACAGACTTCCTAGCTGTCTTGTAAATACAGATTAAAGAGTTATTTTGCACTGTTCAAGGATCTGGACAAGTATTTTGGGGAAATCTTTCCTGAATCCTACATGTACTTGTGCAGCCAGCTTCTTCCTCAACATTGCCTGTCCTGCTCATCAGTTTTTCCATCTCACTGGTGGAAAAGGACTTACTTACGTCTGTTCCACCTTTGCAAACTCTCTTCTCCTCCAGATTGTCTTTTCCCAGTAGCCTACAAACGTAAATGCCAAATTTTATATCACATGAGGCAAGCAAAGCCCCTCAACTTCAGAAAAAAACAGGGCTGGGCAGGAAACCCACAGTCCTTTGTCATGACCATATTGCACTTAAGCAAACTTCTCGAGAACACGGTCTTCCTTCCTAACAGGCATTTAACCTCAGCCCAGCTGATCCAGATGGCAAGTCAGATCCCTACATTGTGCTGAGACTGGGCAACACAGAGATTAAAGACAGGGAAAACTACATCCCCAAGCAGCTAAACCCAGTATTCGGAAGGTCAGCGATAGCATGTTTTTTTATTTAGTGGTGATTTCTACTTTATCACTTGCCATTACTATTGCTGTTACTATTACAAATTGTTTATTATATGATGATTTCAGCCTATTTAGATGTTTTGCAATTCTACTGGTAAAAGTGTTGAGAACTGGTGTCATTCTGTGTGATTAAAAAATTTTCATTTTCATACCAGTCAAAACACATCATGGAATGCAATCTATGAGAGGTTTTGCAAAATGATGCATCAGAGGAAATGAAGCAACAAATGATCTTGTCTGTGCAAATTGATGTAATTGTTAAGTTTAAAGTGAAATAAATACCAGCACAGTAAAGCGTGATTTTGCAATCTTTGTTGTTATTTCAGGTTAGATAGACTGCCAAATAAATCTCATAATTTTAGGACTCGGATAAAATAAAACTTAGTTTTTTGAACCCACATAGTCTTCTGCATAAGGGAGCCAGGGGCAAGCTGTCAGTAAACATCAACTTTGTATTATCAATGCTTTATACTTATTTATATTGTTAATGTTAATAGCTGTGATTTTTTTTGCCAGTAAGCTTCCCCGTTTTAAGAAGGTTGAAAATGTTTTGAATTGGAGTTATTCTGTAAGAATGTGTAGACAGAGGAACTGTACTATGCTGGACTGAAAGAAAGTACTTTTGCACTGTGTGTTTCCAGTATGTTCAGATATTTCACTGAAACAAAAGACACTACCAAAAAAACCCCTAACGCTTATTAGAAGAGACACTGTCCACACATTGTTTACACAGTATTCATTAATTTAGTCTTTTAGGTTTCAAAGCTGATTTGACTGTAATCAAATGTAGGTCTCAATTTTTGCTGTAGATCATTTGAAATCCAAGCTACATTCCCCAAGGATTCCTTGCTCACAGTCCTGATCTACGACCATGACTTTGTGGGAACAGATGATCTCATTGGGGAGACTAAAATTGATTTAGAAAATCGTTTCTACAGCAGGCATCGAGCTACCTGTGGGTTGCAAAGTCAATATGAAATGTAAGTACCTCTTCAGACAGCAGCAGAGCACACAGTGAATAACTTGACTTGAAGGGAAAATTCCAGATGTGGCTAATTATTATGCTTTCTCCAGCATGAAGTGTCACAGGAAGTCTTTAATTAAAATTCACCAAAGAGCTCAGCAGTGGCTTTGGTTATATCCCAGCCTCAGTAGGAAGTGAATCTTTTAATATTGTCAATACTGTTTATTCACCAACTATTTTAGATAGTAAATATCCTATGTGTAACATACCTGCTTCATAAACTGGTTTTGGACAGGCATAAAGGGCAAATGGAAAAAGAATGTGTCAGAGAAATTATGACAAGGCTCTACTCTGCTCTCCATCACGCAGCTGCAACTGGAGTTATTGCAGCAAGGACTGGTGTGGCACTGGGGAGAGCGGGAGAAGAGCAGGGCTGCTGGCTTGGCCTCTGTTACAGGGGTGGGTCACAGGATGGAATTGCTGAGCTCCTGGTCCCTGTCATACAGCTGCACTCTCAAGGATGTTGTGTACAAAGATCAATGAAAGCAGAGAAAGTTGAAATAACCCAGTTGCCCTGGGGTGGGGCACTCACCTGGGAGATGTGGATTTGGGGTTCTTCTCTTATGAACTTTTCTCTATTTTATCTACGAACAAAGGGTAATGTAAAAAAACAGTCCAGGGGCACAGACCAAACCCCAAGACATTCCTTGTCAGCTCAGTCTCCAGTGAAAATCTCTGCTTCTCCTCTGGACATGAGAGCCACAGAACACCTCTTAAATGGAGGTAGAACGCATAGACTTAAATCCTTTAGGTAGAATAGGGAACAAGCTCTGGTCCTTTTCCTCTTGGAGAGCATGCTAATGCCTGGACTACTTTATTTAAGCAATGTGTAAGGCTGCCTCAACCTCTTCTGTTTTAAGAGAAAAGAGTGGTTGTTCCTAGGACCTGAGCAGAGGAAGGTCTCAGGTAAGAAGTAGTGCCAGACAATTATAAGGAACAGTTTGGCTGAGCAGGTGTCAAGGCCACTGACCACAAAGTAAATCTCTGCATGGGAAGTCCTGATTTGCCAGTGCACTTTGCTGAAGGAAAACCTCACCCATTTCTCTTTACTCTCTGTTCCCTCCTTGCAGAGAAGGGTACAATGCGTGGCGAGATGCAACCAAGCCAAGCGAGATCCTCACTAAGCTGTGTAAGGACTACAGAATAAGTGGACCCTACATGCGGCCAGGGGAGATACAAGTAGGAACAAAAGTCTTTAAGGGACAGACAGTCTTCACAGAAGATGAGAATGGTAATCAAGTAATTCATCATTCTTCAGCTGTACTGTAGCAGTCCCAAGAGGCTGCCTATGCTGTAGTTGTGGCCCTATTGTGCTATGCACTTTAAAGTTAGATAACTGGAACCTGTCTTTGCTTTGAAATACTCATATAACTGTGGTGATGGAGGCTTCGCCTGTACTAACTATTATTGTAGCTTTATTCCAGATCATCTGCAGGGTGAGACAGTTATTGCTTGATGACCTGACACATCACGATGTGTGTTGGGGAATACTTTGGACTAGCTCCTTCCTGGTCCCAAGGATGGGGCTCTCAGGATTAGTTGCAGTGCCGGAGACCCTCTTGGAACATGTCTTCTGGCTTAGTTTCATCTGAATGGAGTGCAGCTGGCATGCTCTGAGATCCTTCCACCCAGGAAATCAAAGCATGGGAAGTCAGGAAGAGACTTTTCAAGAACCCATTCCCTGTCTAACACTAGTGTAGACAGACCCAAGAAGTGACAAGAAGGGGGAAGGGAAATACAGATGGGAAGTAAGTTACTAAAGGTCAAATAAGTCCTCTGTTTGACCACAGTCAGGTTCCAGCCCACTTACCTGCCAGTCCTACCTTACATACTTGACTCTCTTCCCAGCTAATTTTTTCCTCCTCTTGATTATTACCACTCTGACTGCTCTTCTGAAGTGCTACCACAATGCTGTGTAAATCAAGGTGTCTATGGGGTGCATGAATCTAGAGGGCAGGACAACATTTACTGTCAAAACTCGCAGATTAAAAAGCTGTCAAAGCTACCAGGAAGTTGAGTGTCCATATTACATATGGGTGGAGTGGGACAGAGTTATCTGTGAAAGATGGCAGGGGCATTGGATGAGATGATCTCTGAAGATCTCTTCCAATTCAAACTATTCTATGATTCAGTTTTATACTTAGAGTAAGGAAAAAATTTCGAGGATGAAGACTGTCGGGGGAGGGTAACAACAGGAGCCGATCTTTGAGTCAGTAGTGGGCATGGAAACTTCTTCTCTCTCGTCTGTGTTTATTCGTCTTTGAGCAAACACCCCTTGGCAGCTACAGTATATAGGTCACACCTTGAGTGGAAGGTTGCTAAGGTAGCACTAATGAAGGGAGAAGAGTTGATCCATTTGTGGTTTCTTGGCCTGAGAGAGATTTATGACTCCAGTATTGCTGTTTGTTTTCCTCACTAGCAGACAACTGAGTGTGACTACCAGCAACGGGGTCTGTCAATCAAAATTCTGATTCATTAAAATGAGCTTCAGACCAACATCAGACGAGATGACGGAAACCAAAAAGCAAGGAAATACAGAACCAGATGGCAAAGTCCAAAGTACTTATGCACATAAGTTTTTCAACATCTTATAAAGAAATAGTTTACAGCAAACAGTCTTCTGCATAATAGTTATCCAGATTGCTGTTCTGACAAATATATCTGGGTCCTTATTTCTTGCTGGGTTTCTGTGCTGGTCATCATTTGGATCTGTAAATCTAACAAAGACAACAGGTTTGAGCTCTAGAGGAGTACTGAAATGGGGAAGCAGTACATTTTTCACCTTACAGGTGGAGACAATTATAGTTACAGGCCCTATATTCAGCTTTAAATTACAAGGGAAAGAATAATTTAACTTTGCTCTAGGAACATTAGAATAGAATAGAATAGAATAGAATAGAATAGAATAGAATAGAATAGAATAGAATAGAATAGAATAGGATACGAAACAATACAACAATTCTGTTCATTTGGAAGGGATCTACAACAATCAGATAGTCCAACTGCCTGACCACTACTCCCAGGCAGTCTAGGACTACCTATAGCCAATGGGAAGAAATAAGCATATTCAGAGGGTGAAATCAATCTTAAGAAAGGTGTCTTAGAGAGGATGTGGGTTATCATGGGACAATATATACCCTTGCTATTGAGGCTGTCTGGCTGAGTAGCTGGGGATAAAGACCTCGCTTTTAGTTGGCTAAAAGTAGTGAAATACATCACATCTCAAACATATGTCAGTGTTCATCCTTCTTCACTCTCTGAGCCATTAGGAAGTGTTTAATACCTGCTCTTCAAATCCCAGACAAACCTTTTGCCACCTACCACAAACACTCATAGGAAAAGTGTTAACTGTTCGCTGACAAAAAACAAGTCTTGACTTTCTTCTCACTTAGGGAATTCTCTCCTAATCTAGGAGATACCCCTCTGCAAAAGTCTGGGTTCTTTTTGTGTGGAGCCCAAACAAAAAGGAATGAAAGAAAGGCTCAAGGACTCAAAAGTCATTCTCTGCTGTTCAACATCCAGACTACTTTCAATATTAGCACTGGTTCTTCCTTGAGATGTCAGTCTCTAGGGTCTCTCTTCCTCCAGTGTCCAAACTCAGCTGCTTCAGTCCTCTTCCCTTGAGGTGTTATTTAGTTCTTCAGGAGGGTCTTCATTTTTGCCATCACAAGGCAAAATGAGGGGTAGATACAACTGCTAGTGCCTGTCTACTGTCAGCTCTGTCAAGATCCAAGTCTCCTTGTCTTTTGTGAGCTGTAAAAAAGCCTCACATTTGCAATTTTCTGTAAAAAAAGTACTTCACAGTTTTCTTCCATCTTCTTGTTAGAAACTGTTACTGTAATAGTCAAATGACTCACTGTGTTTTACAGATAAACTCCTGCCTAAGTGCTAATCTTCTAGTTCCCCTGGTGGGTACCCTTATTTACAAGAATCAAATGCATTTCAAGACCCTTCTTTACTTATCTGGGATACATAAAACCTTCCTTTTAACTTGAGCAAATTTTTAATACCCTTCTTTAATAATTAATGGAACATATTACCAAGGGGTTCAACATTTTAATTCAGCTCTCTTTGTTCTTTTTGCTTTACCCTTTCCTACAGAGGAGCCGGTTGAATCATACGAACATCTCTCCTTAAAGGTTTTACGTGCTTGGGAAGAAATCCCTGGAGCTGGATACAAACTGGTCCCAGAGCACATTGAGACTCGGCCTCTCTACCATAAGGATAAACCAGGCATGGAACAGGTAGAGCAGCTCAGAGGTCGTTGCAATTGTAGAACAAGCAACAGTTTTCCTTCCCTCCAGTTATTATGATTTCTGTTTGTATCTGCAAATTTACAGAGACAGCAGCCAGTGTTGTACCTTACATGAGACTTTGTACAGTATTGATCTGGAAAATGTGACATACGTGTGTATACAGACAGTTACCTAAATACACAGTAATCACACAAGGTGTAACTGCCTATTTTCAGTCTCATGCTTTGAAATATTTTTTTTAATGTTTTTTTTTAAATGCTTTTAAATGCTTTAGCTAGTTACATTAGCACACACTCCGCTCATGTTTAGACTTTGGTTCTTTTTTGCCATTCATCATGTACTATTTTTGTATGGATTTTGCCTTGAGGTTGCCAATGTTTGTGCTCAATTCTAACTTCTCCAAACTACTGAAAGATTACTAGAATATGTGCATGATATTGCACAGTAAGTTTGTAGATGAAATCATAGTTGCAGGATAGTAAACTGGTTGGGGCCTATAGAGGAAGTGGTGGGTTTGGATGTCAGAGCTACATTTGCCTTTTAAAGTGTCTCTAAAATAGGTTGCAGAGACGTTTATCTCTTTGTTTTCAAGGGTCGTGTACAGATGTGGGTCGACATGTTTCCTAAAGATATGCCTCTGCCAGGACCCCCAGTGGACATTTCCCCAAGAAAACCCAAAGGGTAATACTCCGTTTTCTTCCCAGCACAGTGGCATAAGTCTTCAAAGATTGAGGCTTTCTTAAGTGTCTGGAAAGAACTACAAAAAAAGCTACCATAACAAACTTCTGTTATCCTGAGAAAAATGGTCTTAGGTTCACATGACTTCAAGTCAAATGAAACCGTCAGTTGGTATCCTCCAATAAACAAGTCAAAGAACTGTTGGTAATTTTTGACCAAGGGCTATCACATGTCTCTTTTAGAAAGATCTCTCTTTTTCACACAGAAATTGCAGGTGGCTGGAGGCAAGAGTCCCTTAATTCTGATGTTATCATCCATTTATTGAGCTGGAAATAGTAATTCTGGTTTCACTACCTCTTCCAGCTAGATAACGTACTGGACCCTGGTTGAGAGCTTTAATCTGATGCAACATTATTACACCTATTGGATTTCCACCACCTCGTTCAAAGATAAGATCACAAAACACATAAACCAGCAACAGATAGAAGAAATACCTTTGGAAATACCTTTCAAATTTCACACAGATACTTAAGCTGCTTTGTATGCAACACTACACAGTTCTTCAAGTCAACTGATTATTTGTAACTTAAACACAAAAAATAGCAACAGGGCTCCCAGTCTGTCCTGTATCAGCTTTATTCCAATGTTTTAGAAACGTCTTTCCTGAGTATTTTGTGTCTGAAGCAGCATCAGGTACTATTTCTGCATTATTTATGTTTGAAGAAGGATCAATGTAATAAAACTACATTTCTTTTCCTTTTACAAAGGACATGATTTGAAAAAAATTCCAGTTTATGTAACAATTACTTTCTTCAGACCAGAACTTTCTATAAAGCTTCCTAGGAACAAACATTTTTAAATCCATAAAGAATTAAAACTGATGATACACAAAAAAACTGAGTTGTTGAGGCTAAGTTGTAGTTGTAGCAGGGAAAAATATTGTCAAACCATTAATTATAAGAAAAGAGTAAATATTATAAGAAAAGAGTAAACATGCAAACACACATTACACATTTTGCTGAGAAATGAATATTTGCTGCAGCAAAAAAGGCTTCAGGCTTCATAGGACTTCGAACACTGTGTGAAAATGTTTCTTGTTGGCCAGCTTCAGCAGAAGAAGGCTTTGACGGGACATTACAGATGAAAGTTTCTTTGCCTAGTGCAGAAGCTTGGTTTTCATGGTTAACATTTCCATAAAAGCTCCATGACCTAGGATATCTGGTAACTTCTGGCGCAAACAGTTTCACATCTGAGATTGAGGCTTTTTCCAAGACAACATATGTCATATGAGAAAAATTCGATGTTGGTGTTGTCAAAGATAGATTTTTAAATTTTTATTATATTGCAGCTCATACAATGACTCAAGGAATACCAATTTTGTAACATCAACTGTAACATCCTAATTTCGGTTCAAGCTTCTAGAGCTTTAGACAGCCACCGAAAATTGTATATAAGGAATGGAAAAGCTGGGGAAAATATAATTCCTTTTACTGTTTTTTCCAAAGATGATTGCACTTGCTTAAATGAAAATATCTCTAACTAGTACTTCTCCTCCATTTTAATGCACCAAATGCAATGTTTTTAAGCAGTTCTTCTGAAAAGCACCTTCCAGGGAGCTCTGTTTTTTATTAGCAAGCTGCTCACTGTTTTGGAGACTGTTCTGTTGATGTTGTTCAGATCAACTTTTCCTCTTTTCACTGCAGCATTTTTGTGAAAAGAATTGAAAAGCAACAGGCATATAAAAAGCAAGGAATTTTCCATCCTTCTAAAGCTGGCAAAGACCCCGTTATCGTCAGCATACTCCAAGAGCTGAGAGGAGGAGCCACCATCTCTGCTCTATCACTAAACTCTTGTAAAGAGAAGAGGCCTGAGGCTGATGCTATTTTAAGAGTTTTGCACAAGCACAACATTTCTTACCTTATAAAAGCATGACTTGATAGAGCTTTACATTAGTGTCTAACCACAGCTTGAGTATATACAGGCTTACTTTCTTTTCTTTTTCAGCTATGAACTGAGAGTAATAATCTGGAATACAGAGGATGTAATTCTAGAAGATGAAAATATCTTTACAGGGCAAAAATCAAGCGATATCTATATAAAAGGGTAAGTTCTTGAGGAAACCACTGAAATCAGTTTTGGGACATTGACACAGAATTTATTACTGCTGCACAACATGAATATAGAATGAGTAGTACTGGATAAACAACTGACACTGTCTTTGCCTGTCCCAAAAAAAGATAGATGTCTTGGCCAATAGCAAATTGCCAGCTGCTATTTTGGGGTCTAATTGAAATAAAAATCATGTTCTCGCTCTCAGCTTTTGATCATCACTGGCTATAACTGCAGCCTGTGCCACAGCTGGGAGACAGCAGAGATCCCCAAGCCAGGGTTGTTGCAGTGTGTCACAGTCCTGAACGGTGTGTTGCCTCCTACTGATTACACAGAAATTAGTAAATGACCATGCCTGTAAACAGATGATGACAACCACAGTTCAAGCTCCCATGGTAACAGCAGTGTTTTGCACTATGTGTGTGCCACAGGTGGATAAAGGGCCTGGAAGAGGACAAGCAGGAGACAGATGTACATTACAACTCCTTGACAGGAGAGGGCAACTTCAACTGGCGCTTTGTGTTCCCGTTCCACTATCTCCCAGCAGAGAAACAAATGGTTGTTAGTAAAAGAGAAAACATATTTTCCTTGGAAAAGACAGAGCGCAAAATACCTGCCGAGCTGGTACTTCAGGTGTGGGATTTTGAGAGACTCTCTTCAGATGATTTCTTGGGTAAGTATGCAGCTGGTCTGCCTGACCCTTACCTGAGGTGTTACCAGACCTGCCTTTGGTAGAGGTTTGTACAAAGCGATGACTGGGATCCAACTTTCACTTGTCTTTCTCTGAAGCACCACATTGCAAACTTACACATTTCTTGGAAAGGGAATAATTAAAAACTCAGATGAGATGATGCCAGAACAGCACAAATGATTGACTGGCAGAAGAGAGAGACATCCAGCTCTGAAGCTCGGACCCAAGCTGCTCCATTTCTCCACGTGTCTCATCTGGAAGATGCTGTTTGAATGACGTCATGTCTGTCTGGTCTCTGAGTGTTGTTGCATTGCTTCTTCCTCCAGGCACTCTTGAATTGAACCTGAATGGGTTCCCTCGAGCAGCAAAGACAGCCAAAAGCTGTGACCTAGGTGTAATTGTGGCAGCAAGTGAAGAAAACAAGATCTCCATATTTCAGCAGAAGCGCATCAGAGGCTGGTGGCCTTTCATCAAGGCTGGGGATCTCACGGTAGGCAGCTCACTACAAATGAACAGCTTTCCTCTGTGACTGATATGCTCTGCTGAGATCCTGAGACAGACAGTTGCTAATTTTAGACATGACTTCAGAAGAACAACCACCACTGGCAATCTGTAGGAGTCCTCCAAATGCTTTAGTGGTTCCCCATAGATTTGGTTCAGATAATCCCAGGCAATGAGAACACTTTGCACTCTTTCTTTGCTTTCTTCCACTGTTTCTCTCCCAGCACATTGAATTGGTAGAGTGGAAAATCAGGTGTTTCCAGTCAAGGAAAATCCTGGGAGGAATCTCATCTGCTTATTTATTTATTTACTACTAATTTTTCACTTCAACAAGGGTAAACAAACTGATTTTTTAGCCTACCATTATTCTCCTTGCTAGTGACATGTCTCAAGTAGAAAAAGTACAGTCCCCTCTTCTTGTTGAAGTATGCTCAGTAAACCGATATTTTTTGATTTAGTGGCAGGATACAATTGGTATAGAGTAATGCAAAGGTCAATGGCAGCTTCCACCAAATTCTATAAGACTTATTATATGAGAAATATGCTTCTAAGAAGAATGTAAATGGTACCACATAAATTCTCATGTATCTGAAGTCTCTAAAGTAACATGGCTTCAGTGTGTACCTAGGCATTTACCTCAGGGTTTTCTGCTGCAGCTTCTCTTCATAATGTTGTTTTGCTTTCTGTGTATAACCTAGAGCTACAACAAAATTCCTTGTTTAGCACAAGTTCTCTTTTGTTCCTGTCTTTAAGGCTTCTTTGTACTGTTACAATATAGGGATCCTCAATGTAAATGAAAAAAAAGATTTCCTAAACCTCACCCTTCCTCCATGTTTCTGTCCATTCCAGCAAGAAGAATATATTAATAAATGGTGCCAATTTTAAGTTCATTGCCTTCTTCAGATTGAAGGTGACTGTGTATTTTCCACAGATTTAGTGAACGGGCTCCAGATCCAAATCCCTGCTTTACATACATTTTCTGAATTCTAACACAATTCTCTTTCTCCCAGTCCACTTTTGTCTCTTGATCCCCTCATCTCCCACACTGATCCCTTTTATCTGCATGCTTCTTCCAGCCTAGTTCTGTGTTGAATCGCAGCCATTGGCCATAGATTCACAATTTAGCTTTTCATATCTGCAAAGAAATGAGGTAAACAAATATATGAAAAATCGTTTGTCTGCTTTTCATCCATCACAGATTTTAGAAAGCTGATTTGATATACCAACTTTTAATTGTTACTGGAGTATTTGAATCTCTGAAATATTATTTTTCCTGACCTAATTAAATCTATAGTGAAGATAGTAGTGAACAACATACCGGCATGAACAGTGGAAAAAGAGAATGCCTGTGTAACCTAACAGAGAGATATATCAACATTTGATACTTTCTGTGAGTGCAAGGGAAAAACAACTATTTAACCCATATTTAGGAAGTTCTAAAATAAATAGCAGGAGTTACAGTTGATTCTAAGAGCCCACATAACTGAGATTACGTATTTCTAATGCAAGCTGTAATAGACACGATCTTTTAGAAATATTCATATATTATTTATCACTTAAACTTAGTGGTTTGTCACAGTGAAAACAAGCAGTAAAACAGCAGGTATATTCCATTATGACTTTTCTGAATACTACAAATTATCAGCAATTATCAGCTGAACAGAGTTGTCCTTTTGCCACCCCTCTGAGTGGCCATCTTCTTGCTATCCATGAGGAAAATGGACTCTGAATCCACCTGTGGCTGTTCTCCTAGGCTGAACAAAGCTCTGGGATTTCTCGGTGTTCTTTGCCACCTTCCTTTTGTGAGCTGAGACCCCGTAGACCCCACGGTCCCAGCACTTGTGACTAGCTGAATTTCCCCCCATCAGTGGAGACAACTCACCCACAGCAGCAATGCAGCGTCAGGTCTGCCAGGATGTGTGATAGATGGAAGACAGGTCTCCTCAGATGAATTACATTATAATTTAGGAAGCTGAAAATATTTTTATGGGTCTGGAAGAAAACATCCTACCTCTCTTTTGTCACAGTCCTTGAGCATAAGTCAGGTATTTGATGCCCGAGTTTTCCTTTGTGCTTTCTCTTTAACTGCAAAAACTGTATCATATTTTCTTTAAACAATTTCCTTCGCTCTCAGGTGATTCTACACTTTATTTCTCCAAAAGCTAAATCCTGGTGTGTTTTAGTGATAACAACTCAGGGCTGGATGCTTACACATGATTTCTCTCTAGGGCAAGGTGGAAGCTGAGTTTCACTTAGTCACAGCAGAAGAAGCTGAGAAGAATCCAGTAGGCAAAGCTCGGAAGGAGCCTGAGCCCTTGGAAAAACCCAAGTGAGTAGGAGCATACTCATATAACAAGCTGGGACAGATGAGATGGGGAAGAGGAGGTGTCCTTGCCCCTTTCCTGACTTTTCTCCTCTTCTCTACTTCAGCTATGAGGAAGCCATTTGTCCAACTTCAGCATCACCTGGCTGCCAGCACTTGTAGCTGGCAGCAGCTTCCAGGTTACCTGAAATAACTTCCGCTTAAAAACCAGACAAATGGCATTGCTGCATATTTGTCTGCCGCTAGAGTTCATACATGGGCTCATTCCATAGCTGTCCTGGCATGTAATAACCTCTTAAGCCATTATAGCATATGCATGAACCCAACATCTCAGTTTGGTCACCTATAAAAATCAGACAGATTATATTTATTATATTAAGAGGATAAGTGTGAGCCATTAATGTTTAAATGCTTCAGAATGACTGTATGAAATATTTCCCATATCCGGCTTTTTTCGTTATGACCATTAGGACACAGAGTATTAGAAAACAAGAATTTTGCATATTAGGAAAAATGTCACTGAAAGTGTTGTCAAGCACTGGAACAGGCTGCCTGGGGAAGTGGTTGAGACACCATCCCTGGAGGTATTTCAAAGATGTTTAGGTGTGATGCTTAGAGACGTGGCATAGTGGTGGACTTGGCAGTGTTAGATTAATGGTGAAGATCTTAAGTGTTTTTTCCCATCTAAATGATTCAGTGATTCTGTGATTCTATGGTTCTAAGGATTATCTGCACACATTTAAAGATGTCTTAGTTGCTACATATCAATGGAAAATAACCTCTGCCTACATCTGGTTATTTTAGCATAAATTAATCACTTGCAGATAAAGGCACATGAAACATGAAAATGAGGTTGTACAGGAATGATGCGACGTTGATAGATCTACCTCTAATTCTTTTTGTTCTTTATAAATAGATGAAGATGCTTATTTTTCATCATAAGTCTTTTCAATGAGGTTTAACAAAGGCAGATGATCTAGAAGGAGCATTTCATCTTTCAGTATTTGTCTCATTAAAAAAATATTATCAGCTGAGATTTTTGCATTCAGAAAGTATGTACTTCCAATTGACTTAGGCTCAAGTACTTTGTTCCACTAAAGTAATGAGCTACGGAAGAAAAAAGAGAGAGAGAGAGAGAGAAATTGATGTTATATTTCCTTCTACCAAAACTTCTGAAAATCAATTGCTAATCATAATAGTAATCATGGCACATTCTGTATAATTTTGTTGGCTTGATATATATCTCAGGATAAACATGAAAAAGGAGAAAATAGCATAGAAGTGGAATTTCCAGTACCCTTACAAAGGGTAAAAATGTAGCCTGAAATTTAGAGGTATCAGAGACTTTTTGAAAATTAGCCTTAGAAAGACTTTAATCAATCAGTTCACCCAACATCTTTACCCAAAGGCAGGATGAACTACACCTGACAGCTGTCTATCTGAAAGATTCCCAATAATGGAAACCAAAGCATGGTTTTACAGAGGATGGACTACTGGGATTGCTCTGAAATACATGTGGTGGGAAGCAATCAGCCTAGGCTGTTTTCGAAGGGAATACAGGGTTACACGTCTAGAAGGTTGCCAAAAAGATGCGTAAAGGCACATCTCATTTTGCTCTCATTTTTTTCAGGCCTAGTCTGTGCACAGTGGGCAGCCTCGGGCTCCTGGGCCCCTTGTGTTTGCACCTCGAGGGCATTTTATCCATAAACATGCTGTTGGGCCAAAAGGTTGTCACTAGCCTAGTGGTTCCTCCTCTGCTGCAGAGCCAGCCCAGGTGTATTTTGACCTAGAAGCCACAAAGCCAGTCTTCCTCTAGATCTTGCACTGAATAAACAGAGAGGTTCCTCATCTAGGTTTTTATGATGAAATACACAGCCAACACAAAACTCAACCCAGTTCTGCTCTTAATTGAGATCTACGTCTCAATTAAATTAAAATTAGACTAGGATTAGTCTCACTTGATATTACCCATCTCAGAGCAACCAGGCTCCTTTTGTAGATGTTCATGTACAGATGGGAGAGTCATCCCATTTTACTAACATACATATCTTAAGATGAGAGCTGGGAAGATAGACGAGTCGTCCTTCAGAAGGTCCTTCCCCTCCACATACAGATAGTCCACAGTTGCCCAGGTTAGGCACCTAGATGTTAAAGTTAGGCAAAACAAATCCTAAGATTACTAAAACAATATCACATGTGGATAGTAAATACTATTTTAGCTAGACAGTCTCTTACCGGAGAGAAAATAAACTAATAGCTGAAGACATTTCATGCCTCAGTTCCATAAAGCTAATATTAAAGTTTACCAGCTCAGTGCCCCTGAGTGATGGAATGCATGGTTCTTACATGCACAGTAGTCAAAATCAACTGAGAGATAACAGATAACTTCAAATAAGCCCTCTTCAGGAAGAAGTGTGTCTCAGGGAGCTTTATGTCAGAACCTCCATGTCTCTATGACAGTACTGTAGGTTCACATTTTTTTGCTAATCATGTAGGCTCACACAGAGAAGCAGAGAAATTGTCAGATTCTTTTTTTGTAATTAAGATTTTAAATTAAGAAACAAAATAATTCCCAAACCAAAATTTCTTTTCTAGGAGCCACTAGACAGTAGCAAACTCTTTAATACACTAGAGCAAAAGCGGACAAAGATTAAATGTCTGAGAAGTAAAGAGAAACATGTAAATGAGAAATAAGGTGCAGTGAGTGTAATTTCCTGGTGACCAAAGCAGGAGGTTATCCATCTCTTCACCTCTGCTGATCAAGACACGATGCTTCTCTGGATGAACTCTGTTATAACTAATATGCTGCTATAACTGGTACTGAATTCTATTGCCTATGTTGCAAAGAAAACAAATTAAATGAGCAACAGTCTGTCTTTTTTTTCCCCCTATCTTTAAAGGTTATGAAAAATTCTTAAGTAGTTGGAACATGCAGACTAGGGATCTTGTTACTCGCGTCTGTGGTTCAGTAACTTTTAGTCTTCAGAGTATCCTTTTAAAAATAATTGCTTATAACCCGGAGGGCACATTTGCTGATTTATTTCTGAGTCATTTCCACCTCAGTATAAAACACACTCTTTAGTTAAAAGATATTCAGTTGACCTTTTAGATTTACAGACTTTCTCTCACATTGGCATTCACTTCCACAGGCTGAACACTAAATTCTCCAGATGACTAAGACTTCGCTGAAATTCCTTAATAAACAGCTTTCTGGAGTGAGACATAGACATTGCTTTTTGTGACTCTCAGTCTTAATTTCATTCTCCTTACTACTGCACCATCTGTACAATTGCAGTGATATTGGATAAGAAAGAAAGCCTGCACCCAGTTTTACAGGTGTTAATGTTTCTCCACTCCACCGTACTCGTCAGGTCACCCCAACATACCAAGCTGACTGATGTTGCCTCAGCTCATAGCAGGGCTGAGGTCAGAGGCACAGTGACTTCTCCAGCTGGGTGGCATACCAGATGAGAGACAACATCAACATTTTTCCTCTCTGTGTGCAGCCAGCTTTGCTGTACAGTATGAAGAAACTCCTGGTTGTGAAGGAGGACATGACATGGGGCAACTAAAACCTTATGATTGTGGAGTGCAGATATTGTCCGCCAGAGGAAGGTGGCTCTTGTTTATGTACCCAGGCAAACTACCTAGATGTTGGATTTCACCACATCTCCTGTTTTCAGGAGGCCTATTTAAAATTTCCTTCTGAAAATAAGCCATTCAGGGCCATATACCTGAGCTGGTTCTGACTATTACACCACTGTGTAATCACTGTTACAATCAGATTTTTTTTTGTAGTGGCTCATTACTCCTTTTGCAATGCTAAAATCCTTGCAATGATTAGAAAGTGATCGTACTCAAATTCAAGTTGTCTGTATTTCTTCTTTAGAATTTATCACGATCTTGTCTAATTTTGAACTCCATATCTTGCCTTAAATTGGCATAGCTATGAAGCATGAACTGAAATTTCATTCTGAGCGGTGTGTGGAACTTGGGCTTGGGCACCGATGGAAGAAGAGTGACCCAATAGTATGTGAAACTTGTGGAAGTTTGCCCTAAACTTGTTAGTGGGATTCAGGGAGTTAAAAGTCATTTTTAGACTCAAATACATGTTTTGCAGTGGAGTACCTATGGAAATAGCTGGATCTGTTTACAAAACTTTTTCTGTTTTTCTTTTTTCCCCTTTAGCCGACCAGACACATCCTTCTCTTGGTTTGTAAATCCTTTCAAGTGTTTGTATCATCTGATCTGGAGAAACTACAAGAAGTACATCATCATTGGCATAATTCTGCTTATTCTCGTGGTTTTCCTCGTGCTCTTCATCTACACGCTGCCAGGTGCAATCAGTCAGAGGATAGTTGTAGGATGAGCACAGGTTATGCTCTCATTGTAACCAATCATATGCAAACTCTTCACTTAAAAATAAGTCAGGCATACAGAATTAATCAACCTGAAACACATCTCATTCCTTGTAAAAAGAAGACATAACAATTCATTTCAGAAATTTGAACTGTCTTAGAGTATTTTAACATCTTCTTTGGCTGCTCATTCAGACACAGCCTTCATGTACATTATCATTAGCATACTGCTGCAGGTTTATGGAAAATGATAATTTGATTGTGCACCTAAAATTGAGTGTGAAGGTAAGTGAAGTATTTATTATTACAGAAAAATTACTAAATGTTTAGAGCAGAATCTGTACACAAAAATGTATAGTTTAGTCTTTGCATAGTTTTTTAATTAATTATTCAAACTATTTTTCAATGACCTTACAATGGCATGATTATTTTGAGATAAAAAGTTTATAAAAAAAATTTCTAAGGATAAATTGTCTCATTATGTGTCGTGTAGAATTCATTCTGCACCTCTCAGTAGAAGCTCTGTGCTCTATAATATCTCACAAACTTATAAATGAGGTAAGTTTTGGTGATGGGGAGGTAGAAGCAAAGATGGAAGGAACTTTTTCAGCTGCAGTTTGAAAGTGCTGGAGGTGGCTGGAGGAGAGGGATCAAGGCAATGAAGACTCAGCCACAGACACTGTGGTAGCAAATGATCCTTGTTAAGGAGAGGGAACAAGGAGAGTTCTTGACAAGCAGAGGGTAAAAGGAATGCAGACATGAAAAGCTGCAGAGTGGAACAAATCACGGAGAAATAAAGAAAACAAGGAAGAAAACCTTGCACAGTTACAGTGTGAAAATCTTCATCCTACTTAAGAATGCAGCAGGAAATGTTGCAGCCTGTGTCATGCACAAGTCAAGGCTTGATAGCTTAGTGACCCTACTTGGCCTTAACATGTATGATGGTGAATTTGAAGTAGCTATAGAAACGTCTTCCAGATTCATCCATGGTTAGACTTGTTGTTGTATTGGGTTGGCTCAGCCGGATT
>NW_009695104.1:254-1391 GCF_000703405.1 Apaloderma vittatum | reverse complement strand
CTTTTCTCCTGGCCAAGGACCTCTCCCAGCCACTCCTTCCAGCACATCGGGGTCTGTAGCAGCTTGACACAGACCCCCATGCTGTCCCAGCCCCAGATTCTTGGGCTCTTGGATGCGCCCAGTGAGGCAGATGCTCGGTGCTCCCAGTTCCCACAGCGGGGTGCAAGGAGGCACAGACCCATTTCCACTCCACAGCCACCTCCTTCCATGACAATTCTGCACTGTGGCAACTGTGACACCCACAGTGGGATGCAGATGTCCTGCATATATGGTCATGAATTCTTGTAAAGAAGTTCATTGGAGGACTGGGCTGTCAGAGGGGAGATAGCTCCCGATAACGTCTAATAAGGTTCTGCTGTTTTGATTGGCTCCTTCTGCAGCTGGTTCAGCATCTGCAGAGATATATCACCCTCCCATCGCTGCTGACTCCGTGAGTGCCTGGAAGTTGTGGCAGGGAGTGCCAGCAGGGCGAGAGGCTCAGGATGGTCACAGAGGGATCCCTTTCTGCTCAGGTGCTGTGGCTGCTCCTCTGGGTGCAGCTGTGCAGGGGTAAGTGCTCGTTCCCTTGTCCTGCTTCCTGGGGCCAGTGGGATCATGAGCATCCCTCTGGGAAGGAAATTTGTACCCAGGCTCTGCTGAGACAAGGAGCAGAAGGTGCTCAGTTCCATGGACATTCTGCCTTTTCATTGTGCTTCCCTGTACTCATGGCAGTCTGTGCCTGGCTGCATTTATAGACAACCCGCCCTGGGGTTCCCTTTTAGGGCCCTTGGTTCCCTAGTGCTGTTCCTTAAGGCTGGTGACAGGAGTACTTGGCCGCAGTCTGTGCCTGGCTGCATTTATAGACACCCTTCCCTGGGGTTCCCTTTTGGGGCCCTTGGTTCCTCGGTCCTGTTCCTTGAGGCTGGTGATGGCAGCACTCAGCGATTCTCAGAGCACAGCCAATCTCTCGGGTTCTCCGGAGGATTAGAGGTTTCGTTCCTGGGGCCTCTGGCTGAGAAGAGGGGCTGGGCTGGCTCTGAGGGACCCTTGGGATCATCTCAATGCTCCCAGAGGACATGGGAAGCCCTGGGAATGGTGTTAGTTCAGGTGATGCCAGGGCAGAGGGTGGGCGGGACAAGCTGTGGGCCTGGGGACACA
>NW_009695104.1:0-214 GCF_000703405.1 Apaloderma vittatum | reverse complement strand
AGTGGTGGTCGCACAGAGCGCAGCCGGGCACGGGCAGGCAGTCACGGGAGGGGAAGGAGGTGCCCAGGTGGGGTGGCAGATAGCCCAGCATGGGTGGAGTTGGCCCAGGGATAACTGGAAGAGGAAAGGACTCTTATCTCATTGCCTGTGACTTGAGCTGGGCAGGGGGGCATCTCCAGACCGGCTGTCTGGAGCTCAGAACTCTTCTGACTGG
>NW_009695103.1:102263-154259 GCF_000703405.1 Apaloderma vittatum | reverse complement strand
CTATTTCTCTCTGAATTATTGTTTGCTACGGGGCACGGAGTTGTCAGACAGCTGTGTTTTGTGGGCACGAATGTCAGCGCGTTCCTGCTTGTTTTCACCTCGGCAGCCGCCGCATCATGGCTGTGCCTGGGCTCCGAGTGTTCGTTCCGCCTGCGTGGAGCCAGGACAGGGATTTAGGAGCAAGGATGGAGGGGTAGAGATCTCCCAGGGCAGGCAGCGAGCGGCCGCCCGGTTACTGAAAAGCTTTTAATGCTGATGGCATGAGCGATGGGATGCAGGGGTGGCCACCCATCGTAGGAGACGAAGGTTTTCCAGGAGCGTTTGCCGACACACGTACGGCTCGAAGACAACCTGTACGTGCTGCGTGTGCATTTGGTGTGCAGAAAAGAGGCAAAAATCTTAACGGCCGAGGAAGAAAGAGTTTATGGGTGGATGAGTAAAAAGTGAAGGGGGGGGACGGGGACACAGTGAGTATTGCTGCAGTGCCAAGCATTACGCTGAACCAGGCGTTCTTGCAAAAAATTGTGGACTGTGCATTTAACGGGTTAGAGGAGAAAGTAGCAGTGCGTTGCAAAGTATGTGGCCTTTCAAGGGGTAACAGACTTTCTCCCCCAGCTGATAAGCCATATTGTGAGTGCCCACTCTCTCTTCTACTATTCATGCTGTATTCATCCAGGCTCCCTATTCAACTTTACCTGCCCTCCTCTTATCCTCTTGTTTTACCTGGCCACTAACATACCAAAAAGTGGGCTCTTTCCATTTGCTCCTTCTTTGATAAGTTTCAGAAAAATCAGACTCTGTAGCTTCAGATTTTTTTAGTTCTGAGCACATTAAAAGGCCAAAATTTTTGGGCAGGGAAAAAAAAGTTGCTGCGTTTTTGAGTAACTTTCACCACACAAAAAGAACTTTGCGAATAATTCCTCTGAAAAGAAACTTGAAATGGTTGAAAACAGAGCAGAAAGTGAAATAAAACTTGGTGAGCCTACCGGGAGGGATATTTTATTGTTGAGAGTAAGACAGGTTTAAGGTGTCTCTGATTCTTACAGAATTGCTTATGCTTACTAAATACACCAACGGAAAATGAGCTTCTACGGGCTTTCATGAACACAGGGTCTCAGATTATTTTGACATAAAACTTCCACTAAAATAATCCCAGATATTTATTCTGACATACCTCCTTCTTTTTGCTCACCTTTCAGAACAGGACAACCTGAGAGGAGTTTTGTCCAAATTATTTCATGAGTTTTAAAAGGAACTCTTCATAATGCAAATTAAAGTTTTATCTCAGTAAAAGGTTCTGTTTTCTGTTCAAAGCTATCTGATGGCCAAGATGGTTTCCTCTGACAACTTCCTGACCTCATTATTTTAAAGAATAAAGTAACACACAAACAATATTAAAAAGCCACAAGGGGAAAACCTCCCTTAGTGCTTTATAAAAATATTTTAAAAGAGTCAACATGCATGCATTATTTTAATTCTAATAATAAGGATGCTTTTTCTGCTATGGAAGAAACTGTACGACTGATTTTGGAAACTCATGGGCCAGGACAGAGGTACAAAAGTGAACTGAGGCACTGTTTAGTTATAGCCAGGATGAAAGTTTTTCTTCATTAAAATCTCATCAAACACTTCAAGAGGAGAGAGATATCATTTGATTACGTGTTGCTTGTATTGGACACTGGAATTCCAAAAAGCCAATGCAACCGACCACAGGTGTATGTGCTCCGTGCTATGCATGGGAATAAATGTGTTGACATCAGCCACAAACAAAGGTTAAAGGATTTGCAAAATCTGTTCAAAGTAACTGAATGCGAGAACATTGATTACCAATATTGTAAAGAATTTTTTCCCCTATTAATACAAAAAATTACTACAGAGCAATTAATTGTGGCACAACTGTTGATGTTGAGAGACTAGAGAAAGAAGAAGAAAGTATCTTTCAGGCATTAATAGAAAAAGCTAAAATTCTGGCACTGACTTCAGCAAACCATGAGTCGAATCCAGTTAGTACAAATGTCCCATTACAGCACTACAGTATTTTATGCATTAGTTTCATTATGTGCCCAGAGCACATCTGTACAACTTTGTATACTCCAGTTCTAGGAAGTATTCCCAGATTGTTTCCTGACTCTCACAACTGTGCTGCAAACTTCTTGCACAAAGCTCCTCCCATCATCTTGTCCCTCGGACAGGTGCAAGAGCGTTGCGCAGTCCATCATATGGACTGAGGCTGTGTTTCAGTGAAAATGAATAAAATCAAACTCGCAATTTCTGAAAACGACACATCAAAATCTTAAAAAATGTAAATAAAACAGTGCATGTGGCTTATGTGAAACTAACTACTTAATTGGAGCTATCAAACATGGAATAGGTGATTACCCTATAATAGACCTCGCTCACCAGCAACGTTACAAACAGATTTAAAGCTACACTCCGCACGCTATTTACCTATAGGTTTTATTAGTTATTTTTGCATGGCCCTTAAACAAATTATCAGCAAAAATCACAGGAACACAGCACAAAGTAATGCCCAAATGTGAAATGTTAGACACTAGCTACTTTTATTTTTTCACTGATTACTGCCCAAGTAGCGTCATGGCAATGTTTCCATGCTGCAGCTAGGGAGCTAAAACTGAGAACTGTCAAGACTGATCACCAAAAAAGCATAAATAAAGCAATCATTTTAACACCAAAATAGTTTGGTGCGTATGTGAATATATGTATTTTTACCAGCAAATTACTGAACATCGGAGTAAGTAAAGTTGGTTTGTTCTTGTAAAGCACTTGCAGTGTCAGTTGGGTTCTGGCATTGTGTAGTAAGTGATATAATAAGAAAGATTAAAAGGGGCATGGCTATGCCTGAGCTGAAGAGTCATTTCAGACTGCTGTAAAGGTTGCTAACACCGGGCTGGTGCTGTTCCTGCACACCAGCTTCCAATACTTTCAGACACTGGACAACACTAATAGTAAGTTGAAGGTCCCACCACTTGGAGGGTTATTGGAGTAAGACCTTGCGAGCAGGAGACAATCCCTCACCTAACAAGGAATGGCCCCTTCTAGAGTAGTGTCACGACAGAAGATGTGAATCTAGACGCTAAATGCTTTTCTATAACACTCCAGAATTGAATATTTTGGGCTGACTGGCTGAGGCTGTGTGGGCACAAGACCTGCCCTCTACTTGAACATTTCAGGGGTAGCAAGGAGGGTGAGATTGCCTTTGAGTTTTTCATAGCCTTGCTGCATTCCTGTCTGCAATGCTGGGATACACTCTTGGAACAATTATTACTGTAATAAAAAGACTACCAAGCCCACTAATCTAAAGCAGATTTGAACAATTAAGTCAAATTCTTACTGTCTCGTTATTAATAACTTGACAGGGCAAAAAAGTTTCCAGACACTGTTTCCCTACTTGCATTTATTGATTTGGAGTTGTGGGTTAAGCCCTTTAACTTCTGCTTTAGTGACTATAGCAGCTAACCATAGCCTGCATGCCAAAATTCAGGAATTCCAAAATACTATAATGAATATGCAAAGGGATGTTAGAAAGTCTTTCAGAAAGTTTGAATCCTTGAAAATCTAGCAAGTGAAACTTGTTAATAAAAAACTATAGAAACTAAATACATTAAAAATACCTTACCAAATTAATATACTTATTTATTCCAGTATTTCCCATATGATCCATCTTATATGTCCTCTTCATGGCCACTCAAATCATGCTTTTGAGTGTTAAGCTTAAACTGTTCTTGAATAGTGCTGATATAGAAAAAATATCATTGATTTGGATTGTGGTCCCACTGGTTTATGTTTTATGCTACTTTTGCTCTGTTGGCATATGTCAAGAAATTCTCTACCAGTTGCAACGAAATTTAAAAGGGAAGAAGACTCGACAGGAGTGAAAAAATGAAGGGAAAAGGAGCAAATGTCAAAGGGAACTCATTCCAAGTCTCAGTCCCAGTACAATTAAATTCTTAAATACCTAAGCAATGACCACTACCTTCTCCAACAAGGAACCGAACTGTGAATTCAAAGCACGAAGTGGTAGATAAAGCATTAGACACAGGTGACCAATAACAGATGCACAAGCTCATGGGAGGGTTGATTATTTTTTTTCATATTCTGCTTCTTAGACCTGCTTAGAGTGCATCTGTACAGGTCAGTTCCGAACCTTGTAGAGATACATTCAAGCAAGCCCCAAAGCAGAGGCAGCTTTAAGGCCAATACCTTTGCCTGGCCCTGCCACAAGGAGATGTGCTAACTCGTTGGAAGCCAGCTCTGCACCCTGCAGCCTCTCCTTTGTTACATTTAGCCACACTAGCTACAAAAGTTCTACGTATCCTTAGACATAAAGATGATCATTTGATTATTATTTTTTTTAAAACATTCAATAATAACCAGCGTGTACCGAGGTTCTCCGGTACAGCCTGAACTGCTGCTTTACAACTATTGTACCTGCAGCCCCACTTACAGTCTTATACAGGAAAAGAGGAAGATCAGGTGAGAATGGCAGTGAAGAATTCAATGTTAGCTTGGGGCTTGCTTAACATGAATAGGGTTTTAAAAAAAAAAAAGCTTTTTTAAAAAAAATGGTCAACACAGGGATGTTAGAACTGATTTTTTCATAAGAAAAAGAAGAATTAATCCGTTCATAGCCTATCTGGTGTTGTATTATTTTGTAGACTTTTATTGCCATATAAATTCCCGTTAACACAGACGGTAAGGTTTGATGGTCCACTTCACCACATGTGTCTCCTAAGAAATCTACACCTTAGCCTACACCTAATGCTGAAAACTTCGGCAGTTTTAGGCATCTCCTCACATGACAGGCCTAGTTTTATCCTCTTGGTAATCCCTGACCCACTCAAGTCAGCCAGTTGCTGAGGGAAAATCCAGGACTCATACCCTATGAATTCTTCCAGGTAGCTATGTATTTATAAGTAAGAACAGGGAAATAACCCAAAGTTAAATTATAACTCAGTAAGAATCTTCAAGAAGTGTTTCTTACACTGCATAATGCCTTTACTTTTTGCAGAAAGCTCTCAACCTACATTCCAGCTAACTGATTTCCAATACCTACAAACACTTTTTCAGTTTGTTCCTTCTTTTTTATTCTGTATAGAAGATCAGCTTAAACTTTACACTCCACTTCAGCTCGCAGACTGTAACATAAATTGATTTTAAGTGGCACATAGGTCTTGTCCTGGCCCTCTGGACATAAAGGAATTTCTCCAATCAAGAACAGAGCTTGTTTTGTATGAATGGAAGTTCTGAACGAGAACTAGGGAGACTTTGCGGCAGTAGAAGAGGGAGAGATGTGTTTATTTATCTCTTTTGAGAAAAGATCTGACAACTGACAATAGAAAGAGACATCCAGGTAACTTCACTGGGAGCAGAGAAGTGCTTCTGGGCTCAGAGGTGGAGGTTGTTTACTTTGAACAAGATACACTCATTATACGATAAATAAAAAGACTGAAAAAAGTACCAGAAAAGAGCCATAAAAGGCAGGAAAAAGAGCCTATCACCACTATCAGGTGATGATCGTTATTAGCTAAAGAAGAGCCTATTTCATGAAAATTTCAAACCTGTTGAACACTAATGAAATTAAGGACAACGATTGCCCCCAGTCAATATACCCAAAGCACAAAAAAATAGGGTGAGGAGCTATTTCAGCTGAAGGAGAGATGAGATGAGAACAACATAAAGTCTCCCTTCTAAATGCACTGAATTTTTTAGACTTTAGGCTAAATACGATGAACGACTTCTGGTAACTTAACACTCATTGCATGCTTTCTTCTGACACTAGATTATGGCCCAAATTGTCATGATGCTAATAAAAACTGTACTTGAGAGTCTGAATTCACCTGGTGCGTACACCTACAGAGGCATTTTGTCTTTACAGGCATTTTACTTAGGTGAGCTCCTGGCTCCGAAGCGTAGTAAGTAGGAGCTTTGCTGTTGTTTGAATTGGGTCCAGGTTTCTATTTGTTACGTCCAGAAGTAAACTGCTTGTTTGAGTTTTCCAATTAAGAAGAAATTCAGCTTTGCACTAAGCCAGAAGGTAGAGAAAAAAGCATTCAAATTTATCTTTGGAAACAAGAAAATAATATTACTTGCTTTTGAAGTTGTCATATGAAGTGGTTAGAAATTCATTTATATCAGAACGTGTAACCATCTACTTCAATGTGAGAAATTGACAAAAAAACTGTCTCTTTTTTTTTTTCTTTTTCATCCATATGAAAAAAGAGTGGGAAGAGGGAGATAGTGGGTACATATTTTCACAAGTCCCAGCACCTGCCAACTGGCTGAGACAAGCTGAGGTAAAAGAGGGGCGAAGGTGGTAGCTTGAAGAAAAGCTATTGAGAGAACAGTGAGGACGAGATTTAGTGTGATTCCGTGGTATTTGAATAGTTATGACAGGAAATTAATATGCAAGGCTTGTCAGACTGGATATTGTGTATTCAGTCTGACACACGGTGATATCCTCTTATTTATGTAACGCAGCAATATTTTTAACACAACTCCTGTCAAAAAAGGAGGCTTTAATGCTGCTGAAAACTGCCAGGGACTGCAGAGGCAGAAGAGAAATGCAGCAAACACCTTCCCATGTAAATGCCTACCTCAGCTGCATAATGTTTTTTCATGTGATGTCCTAAGCAACATGGAAAAAGTTGCCTACAGAAGCATTACTTACAGAAGCTTTACTTGTTTTCTCTTACATAAAGGGCACAGAGCACCCAATGTAATTATCATTGGCTGCCTGAAAACTCACAAAAATAGTTTTCTTTCTAATCCGTGAGGTAATGCACAGCCCAAGGATTTCTCTAGACTCAAAAAGAAGAAAAATACTTCAAAGTCCATTAAACTCAGTGGTTACATTTCATTACAGGAAGTCTCTAGCTGCACGTTTCTGGGAGCAGAGAGATTTTACCAGGGAAGCATCATATATTCTTGCCCTGAACTTCTGCTCTTAGCTTCCGCTATTGGCATCTGCCAGACACAAAATACACCACGTGTAGCTGTTGTGACCCAGAGTAAAGATGACATTATGATTACATTACACTACATATAATTCCTGCGAACTGATAGCAGGAAACAGAACCTGAGTAACTTATACAAGAATCTTGATACAACAAATCATTATCATGAAGAAAATAACGTCACATTTTCTTATCTACGAGATCAGTTCTATTTGTTTCAGATGCAGTGGAAGGACATTTTCACACATATTCAGTAATGTACAGCATGATGAGTAGGCCTAGCTCTGAAATCAGGCCATTGTATACGATCCTAAATATTGCTCTTACAAGAGAGAACTTGAATCTGTTTCCAGAAATCCAACAAAACATTAATGAAACATTTTTACAAAACCTAAGCCAACATATACAGATTATTACCAGAAAAAAAACCATCAATATATGGGGAAAAAAAAAAAGAAAAAAACCCCAACCCAAAACCAAACTGCTTAAAAGAAAGAAAGGATAATAATGAGCATTAGGAAGGAATGAAAAGAGAATAAGATATCTATTTTTTATGCTTGCAGTAGCTCTCTCTAAATGATGCGGGTAATCATGTACGAAACTGTGTTTTTTACTGAATGTCATCTTGGACTTCGGTGTGAACCCTTGAGATGAAAGGCTAGTATTCTTCAGAGCTATTTATCCTCTTAATCTTTTTGAATGCTCCGTGATCTAATGACAAAATACCTACAACATTGATGAGAAATGTGTCTTAAAGAGGATCTCATGCATAACCTTCTGAAAGAATTCCCTGGAAAACAGTGGGCGATACGAGAAAACGAGTGTTTTCCTTCAATAGTGATTCAATGTTATATTGTGTAACACAAATAGCATCTTTTGGTCATATGAAGCTTTTGTTAATCGGTAGTAAGATATCTTCAGATCTAAACAGAAATCTGCCTGCTGCAACAGATTGAGGATTATCTACTGAATTCCACTTTCATTTAATTCCCTTAGGTCATTTTTCAAGAGCGAGAAAAAGAGATAGAAGGAGAAAGAATGGGATAGAGAACAATAATATTAATGAGATAATGCTAGAAAGCCTTACTAAAGTAATCAATGTATTATTCAATATAATTCTTAAGTGATGATAAACATCTGGGACCTACTTATCCCCCTGTATGTTTGATAAAGCTGGAGAAACAGTGTCACGAAACCAGAATGATTTGTACTCATAATGGTCAGCTAAAGAGATTGATCATCTCTTGGCCATTTTGTGTACATCCTATAAAAGAGTGCTCTAGGGTGTCCTCTGCTTTTCCTCTCCAAAAACTGACGAACACACAAAAGACTCCACACGGTAGATTAACACTAAAAAGACTTCAACCAGGTGTAGAGCAGATGCTGATGGGAGTAAGGGAGAAGAGTTGATTGAGGAAACTTCAATCATCTTGCCTCTTCTGCTATCCTGCACAGCGTCTGTGGTTTCCCCTTGTATAGGCCTAAGAACCATTCTGCCACAATTTAGGCATTCAGCCTGCACAACAGTAATCACCTGAGCCCCAGGAATTAATAATGTAATTCTATACGCAGATCGTTCACTCACGCTTATTTGTGGTAAAGGCCAATATTTTCAAAACAGTTGCAAAAACCATTGCCTGAAGAGACACCACACCAAAGGCAAACAAGAGCACAAATGTCAATGAATGAATAATGCCACCAAATAATTGCTACGTAATGAATATTGCAATCAGCTTGACCTCCTACAGACGAATCACTGATACCCCTGAGAGTTAACCGAGAGTTACTTAACACGGACTTGAGCTGTGAGCCCGGAGAGGCTGGACACTTACTGTAAACTGAAGGAGATATGCAAGCAAATTATAAAGGCTGGAATTATACACCATTTTTAAGATAGTGACAAGAAGCCTGTTATTAATTCAAATGAAAAATCCGTACAGGGATTTGGAAAGATGAATTATTACGAACAAATCAACAAAGATGACAAATGCAGGCCAAGAAGTGAGGATAGCCTGTGTATATGGCTTAGAAAGTAGAGGCCAGGGAAATGCCACACTCAAATAACACAGGTGAGAAAGCTGGTAGTGGCTCTGACACCCAGTAAAAGGAGAGAGAAGCAGAGAAAGCAACTCCCTTACTAACATAAGTAACTCTGATTGGAGGAACGGTCATGTTGTAAAATGGCTTGGAAAAAAAAGACAAGGTGTGCGACCCGTTTAATAATATCTACACTGCCAAAAACTCTTAGTAGCTTGAACTTAGTAGCTTAAACTTGACTGAGAAGACACCTTTCGGCTCCCGTACATATAACTGAAATGATGCATTTTGCTCATACAGCCTGTGAACCCAAATATGTTTTACAATTTTGTTTTGCAATGCAGTAAAGGAACGGAAGGATTTGGGAGGAGGGAAGGGTACCAGTGGCATAATGCTTGGAAAACTTTAGAATACAACCACAAGTACTGCTGCTCTTTTATTGGACCAAAATAACTAACTATAACTAACTAGCAGCAAAGACTGCATTGTATTGAATAACCATATTGGTTATTTGTAAGCTCTTTGGAGCAAGGACAATCTACGTTAGATAAGTCATAGCTGTTTTTAAATTGTATTTCCCTGGCTTCTAAAGGAAACATTAAAAAAACCTCACTAAGCTGCTTTAAAGACTTACAGCAGGCACTTAAAATGACTTAAAAACCTTAAAAAAGCTCTAATGTAGCACAAGATTAAAGTCGCCACAAGTCTTTGGGGCCAAATCCTTAACTTCCGAGTCCAGCATAACTAATCCGAACACCATATTCAGGAGTCAAGGGTGAGCAACAAGAAAATATTATCCTCTGCCACCGGTTCTTGCGATACAGCTCCACAACTCTACCTCCTTGATATTAAAAGGTTGTAAACCTAAGATACCTCTGTTTCACTCAGGTGAGGACAGCGTTTCTTTTGTCACACAACACGCCACCACTGCCTTTAGAGAGAACTAATTTTCCAGAAATTAAATTAAGCAATTCCAAATCACTTCCTACTAATATCCAACCACTTTTAACAACTTTTTAGCCTATTTAATACACTTTAACCACTCAATACCCAATCACTTTTACTCCGAGTATATTTCTTAATAAGGATTATTTCTATACTGAGTTCCAGAATTTACTATTCAGTCGTCTAGGGATTCTGTGCGTGAAAACAAACCCTATACACGTTTGGTTTTAAAAGGGAATAGAAATAATTTTAGCCTTACTGATTTCAAAACGTGGATTTTATTTTAAGCTTTGAAAAAAAAATAAATCTTTGGCCAGAAACCAAGAATTTTAGCTCACATGGTAACTTTGAAAAAGTTCTGAGTTTGTGAAGGCTTTTGGAGAGTATTATAAGAGAAAACTGTTTTGCAGTTTTAATTACACAATTTGTTAAGAGAGAAAAATAAAGAGGAAACATACCATATCTGTAAAATCAATTCTTCTGTTATGGGCCCCAAAGCACTATCTCATTTAATCTCCCTAGAGTAGATAAGCAGCAGATGTGATTAAATTCAGTGCCATATATATACAGATTAAAAAATGAGAAGCATTTGTTATCTGCAAGTGTCACCTGCATATTCAACGTTCTGAGCTCTTCAATTAAATACTAATGAAAGGATTTCATGAAGAAACAGAAGCTTGATAGCCAAATTACGTCCAGTCATAAAGAGTACATATTTTAAACACGACTTCTCAGTTTATCTGCAAGAATTCCAAAGGGCGTGTGAAGACCGTGTATCTTCAACAGATGTCACGTCTGTAATGACTTGGGGAAGTGGCTTGAGGCAGATAAACTGGGGTTCAGTTCTGCAAGGTTTTAAGCATTCAGGCCCTCATCCAGGAAAGCACTTCCACTTGTGTTTAAATGTTTACCAACATGGTTTTCTGCACTAGGATCAGAACACTGAGCTGTTGGCAGGATGAAAAGTATAATCCTGAAAAATCTGACAGATATAAGCTAAAAATGCCAATACTGCCAGCGAGTGCATTCCAGATCTCTCCTCTAAATTATTTCACTAGTAATGTCCTGCAGAAACCTGTAGGCCTTGGTATCGCACCTGTTCTTTGCTTAACAAATTATTCTGAAGTGTGTCTGCCAAATTCTCTGGGGATTCAGGAGGATAAACTGCCTGCAGAAGGTTTGCTTCACTAGCTTCCAGTGGCATTTCTTCTCATCAATACTCTGCCGTTATTCTGCTTAAGTCTGTAGCTCATAAAAAGCTGCTGGAGCTGTATCAAGGAAAACTGAAGATGAATTCATCCATGTGGGAGATACACTGAGATCAGTAAAACACCTTTATCCTTCCTTAGCTTCTGTTTGTGCTCCTTTAATTTCAGGGGTTTGCCCTTTGTTCAAGTTTTCAGGCCTTCACCCTCACCTGATGGTCCTGGACCCTGGCATCTGCTCAAGTTCACAACAAGACTCTCCCTGTTTTTAAAAAGTCTCTGATTATGCAGTTTGGATAAGATCCATGAAGGACCGACAAAACCCCTGAAGCACCACAGTGCCTTCTCTGTACCCACGGAAAATGGGATCAGAGGCTGTCTGGATTTTGCCAATTAGCTTATTCCTATTTGCCATGATGCTTTGTGTGACCACCCTAAATATCTTCTTGGATCTTGATTAAGTCTTGGTCTTGTGTCGATTCACCTTTACAGCTTATTGCTGTGATCCAATGCTGCTCTACAGAGCTCTGAGAAAGGGACAAGGAAACCTGCTGGGGATTTCCTTTTAGCCACAGCATAGCGCTGCAGTGAAGATGAGGAGAAAAAAAATAAAAATCCTCTTATATAATTTTTTGAACTGAAGGAAACATCGTCATCGCTGTATGTCTTTCTGCACTTCGCATCATTCTCTGGAGTATCTTCTGCACTCTCTATTATTCCATTCCTAACCTTATTTTGAAACTTCAATTGCATGATTCTACATTTTCTAGACCTTAATGTGGTTTCTCTCCAGGAATTTCAGAAATAGATTCGTAATACTTTTCCCTTGTAAACTTGGTTCCCTATGCAGTTTTTCAAAATAATGGTTTTGGAGTATTTTTATGGATACATACACTGCTTTTCCTGACCCTTGTAGCCATATTAAGCCATATGTAGAGATATTAATCAAATCCAATCGTAGCTTCTGCTTTTACTTGCTTATTGTCCTGATCCTTGCCCTCGTTTTCAGTTATGAGGCATCCATCTTTCTCTGTTCGTGAATACCATCTACTTACAAGTTTCTTTCTCTTTAGAAGTTTCCTTCCTTTTAGGAACACAGACTTTTCTCACCATAATCAGAACAATGACAGTTTCTAAAACAAAATTCTACTATACTGACGATAGCCAAAAAAGGTATGCCAAAATATTTCTGGAGGAAAAATAAAAGTCTGGGAGATTTATGTTTGTATGTGTGTGAAACAGAAATCGTTCCTATTCTCCTGGTGTTTTGACTAGCCTTAATAGTCACATTTAATTATAAGGGAGGGGAAGACAGGCTTTGCAGTGATCATTATGCCTAGCCCACTCAAATGTCAAATATTTCAGAGCTAGGTAGAATTTGCATGTTATGTGCCCTACATTTTACTTACTGGAGACTGACAGAAAGGCCCAAAAGAGATAAATAAAACACTGAGTGAACCAAAAGTTTCCTCTCATTAGAATAAAGATACAGAGTCACCGTATTAGCACCATGAAAACAATTTGCCATTTTTCAGGAAAAGATCTTTAAGTTCTTGCACAAAAAGCTGAATAAGCCTAACAGTGAGATTTTTCTCTCTATGGCACAGATATCCAAAGCACGAGGTTCACATCTCTTTTCCGTATCCTGGCATTTCTTTCGGAAATTGTGTTCCAAAACGTTTGTCACGGCGAGGTGTAAGCAGGAAAGGAAGATGTAGCGGCTTCGCAAGAATATTTACCTTATCAAGAACATTTCAGCAATATCGCTAATCCACCGGCCATCTACAGCTGATTTGTTTGACTTTTTGTAGGGTGCAACCACAGGTTTCGACAGACAAGGGTAACAAGCAGTGGCTCCATGGAGAATGAGTTATTTACACAGTGAGGAGAAACACAAGCAGCACAAACAGAAGAGGCCGTGAGAAGTAGACATGGGATGCAGCACAGAGGGGTCTCAGCTTGGGGTGATGTTGCCGTTGAAGAACCCTGCCTGGGTGCACATCCCAGCAGAGGTGCTAAGGATCCTTATCCTGCAAGTAGGATGTTCATATGCCTCACGGAATTAAGGAGACTCTGAGGTGAAGCCATCCTGACAGCGCCAGCCACTGAGGGAAGCCCATCAGAATTCCCCAACAAAACCAATACAGGCCCTTTCATCAAAAATAAATTCCATAGGGGAAGGTCAGGCATGCTTGACAATTTTCCTACTCAGCTGACACAGAGGCATTAGCTTGCCACTTCAGTTCTTACCGTATCACACAGCCACCCCGCTATCAGAACTAAATTCCACATCCGCCCCTGCGCCGTCTGTTCTATGAGCATGAGTGCAAACAGCGTCTTGCATGATATAAATTGTTTTTTGTGGGAACACATGGGTTACTATTGGTTACCATGCATTAACAGTGAAGTTAAATCAGAAGCATTGTTTTAAAAAAAACCACACCACACAACAAAAACTAGTTAAATTTTCGCCATTTGCTTACACTAATTTTGTGAATGAGTTAGCATCGTGATGAGTTAAAGAGGTGTATCAAGCAACTACTTTCTGCTCATTCAGTTCTTTCTTCGAGACACAGTTTTTATCTAATAAATGTTTCAGTAATGATACTGCCATAATCTGAAAGAGACAAGAATTAAGAATATACTTAGAATACTTATACTGGTTTTAAATTATTTTTGACTGGCGCCTTAATCATTCAGGGTTCATCTGAGGTGGGCTACCATCACACCTAGTCTTCAACAAACACAATAAGGCACATTTATGTGTCCATTTCTGTTTTTAAAATGGTTTACACTATACGCAGAGATGATATAACTAGGCTCACCATAGCAAGTGGAAGGACACTAAGCCTTTAACCAGCGTAAGCAATCACTGTTCCTGACTCCTTGCCTCACCCAGCACTGGGAATCCCAACCCCATTACGGTGCTTTGCCCTGTACTGAGACAGAGAAGATGAGAATGAAACCATTTCCAGACAGATTTAATGCTAATGAGGATTTATATTCCGTTTAACTTGAATTTTAAAGCTCGCATGTGCAGACAAAGAAAGGTATTCTAAATTTCAAAGCAAATGCTCAGGAGGGTTACTTACTGAGCAAAACGGCTGACATTTCTAGCACCACACACGGTTGGTTTTAAACGTTGACAGATAATGATGTGAAGATGACGACATCACGAATGATCGATTACAGAAGTGACTTTCTTCCGGGTGAAACTACCGTGTTGACAAAGCATAGAAAAAAGTTGTGCAAGTATTCTGAAAAGTCGTGCATATGGGTACCTCATGGGGTATTCCAGAACAAGTCTTTATTCTTCCATTTTTCAAATCTAATTGAGCACCAGGATTGGGGTTTTTGAATCACTGCTGTTTAAATGGATGGCTGGAGGCCATCCATGTTTTCCTAATCTTACTCACTAGGAACAGAATTAAGCTTTTTCCTCCTCTTATTAATTTATAGTAAGACTTCAGAGCAGTCTTTACTTAAAGCAATGTAGCTTATTGGGGAAGAGAAATTTCATATAGTAGTAACAGATGACAATTACACAGAATAAAACAGAGCTAGAGAAAATTAAGAGAGCTTAGACTAAAAAGACTTAGTCAGATCACGTTTCAGCAGTGGCCATTAACTTAACTCCTCCTGAGCTCTTCCAGCTATAATGGAAATCTGCAGGAGCTGAGCAATAACAACAGGCAAAAATCGTGCCCCAAGTGCCTTCGATTTCACATGCAGAGATGCACAGAACAGTTTTAAAAGAATTTAAAATAGAGAAGTGAATGGGAGGTGAGAGAAGTAGAAAGGTAAAATAAACCTTCTGAGGTTCACGTAATTGCAAAGTTACACATTTAATGCTTAAGACAACAGCTAGATAATTTCAAATAAAGTAGAAGATCAGCTCAAACTAACTCTGTGATGCAGAAGAATACCTGAACCTATTTCTCCCTTTTCTGTTTGTTTCTACCTGATACTTTCCTCCACTTGCCACTAAAATGAGTAGCTATAATCACAATAAAGAGATACAGGAGTTATGTAATCTGCTCAACAAACAAAATGTAATAAAACACACAAAATTCCAGCTCAGAAAAATCTGAAATAATCACCTTAAGTTATGGATGCTCATCTGAATCATGTGATGACCTCTTAGACTCCTCCAGAGTTTTTTTAACAGGTTGTTCAGAAAGAATGACGTGTGCCTGTTTTCACAATTGTCTCTTTTGTTCTGTACCGGCTCTACGTGTTTGTTCTATCCCTTCTACTTTTTTTTTTTGCTGTTCTCCCTGGGGGTAGCATGTATCTCCTCTACCGACCCACAAGTTTAATCTTGCGGTGTAATGCAGTTTTGGTCAATCACATTGGTTCTGGAGAAGGAAATCCTTCATCAACTTATTTAACCAATGTGTCTCAACTTTCTGCTGGAGAAACTTATTTTAGGTTGGGTGCTACATTTCAGCTTTTGGTTCCTTGCCAGGTCTGCTAACACTGGTCCCTGTTTCTGGGAATTTTGGTGAGAACTGGCCAGGAGCCCGTTTTGTTGGTACTAGAAATATTTTAAAAGTGACAATAATCCTATTGCTCACTCATGGCTCGAATCCAATCAGTTGCGCAATGCAAAAATTCCATACAGCGAACTAGAAAACACAGTAAATACTACAAATCAGAAGTTTACCACTCTCAACAAATAGACTCCAAAATGCTTCTTCAGAAAAGTGCTTTCACAAACTTACAGGGGTGAGACAAAACCCGAGTCACATTTTTCATTTTCAGCTGTTCTGCATAAACATTTCCTGTAGCCACAACCAGGTGAATCTGCAACTATGGGAAGTCGATTCTTTAACAACAACTACAAAGAGCTCAACTTCAGGATGTATGCAACAGCACAGCTTGGGGAAGATGCAGAATGACTGTAAGGCAAACCAGGCTGACAGTTTTATAGAGACTAATACAAAATCACCACCGCCATGCAGTATTTTAGAACTCTGCAGAGGTTTAAGAACTGGACACTGCTTTACTTGAAACGGCTGATGACTACCAGCGAGGACCCTGTGAGCTGCAGAAGGATCCGAAGGCAGCCTGTAAAGTCCTCACGGTGATACTGGGCTGCTGTGTTGCCAGGTATCACCTCAATCCTTGGAAGCCAGGGTAAACGTTCACAGAAATCTGAGCAGCCTTTAAATCTCCGCGTAGGCAATTTTCAGGAATGACTGTTTGATTGCTGGCAATCTAGGGCCTTCGTGTACTGAAAACTCATCTGCTGGGAGTACTCACCTGTGCTACTGAGGGATTTTTGGGTCTCAAATACCAATTTCAAGACTTGTGTGCTCAGCCCCTACTTAACCTCAGTGTTTTAGCTGGAACGATTTATTAACGAGAATTGTAGAGCTATTTCCATATTTTCTTTCCCTGTACACTTCAATAACTTTGCTTCAGAATGACAGAAAAACTCAGATTTGTTTTGGTTTTAGGTGGTGACTGTCATTTCATGACAAGTTTTTAAATACTTTACAGGATTTGAAGAGTTCATGAAACGATAGCTGTAGCAGTAGCCTTGGAAATATACAGGGGACCAACCTAAAATCCAACCTACCCAACCATTAAGTAGAGGTAAAAAATAATTTCTTTCTCCTTGGGAATCTCCTCATCCTCCCTGGCTACATGACTACAGGACCAAAATACAGCTAATGATGTCTGGTGATCACGTCTGAAACACGATTTTCTGGTGAATCTAGATCTGGAACAAAGCTTCAGCCAGGTACTAGAGATGCAGAGTTTTAGGTCGAGGGAGCAGGACAAGAAGGTATTTCCTCTGCAATTTCCTAGGCCAACTCTCTCACCACAGTCTCCATTAGCTTTTATGGAAGAGATCGGGTCTCTTCTTTTCCTCTCTAAGCACAGCATTATGTGAGCTTACGTCTCTCATGCGGGAATTGATTTGGGACAAGATTAATCTTCACATTACAAGATTTGCAGTCTCGAGAAAAGTGCAGGTTAGGTACTGTGATGAACATTTAATAGAAAAAGAGAAAATAAGGTGGGTTTTTTGGTAAAGAAAAGAGCATGGTCCTGGAACCAGCCTTTGGATTTAAACAATAGAGAAAAAATAGAGAATTCAGCACAGAGCTTTGTGAAATTTTTTTTCTATTTCAACCGAGATAGCTTTGTGTAAAATCTGACTGGCAGTCAACAAGAGAGTACAGATAGCTAGATTTCCATAGACACTGTAATCTCCTGCAAATCCTCTGTTCTCTGCATGCCCAGACGTCACACCTGCGCACAGCATCTCTGTGCCCACAGCGGGAAACTGGAATCCGCCCTTCCCTCACAGTGCCCAGACTGGTGTCATGAATAATGCACGACCTATGCATTAAGGCAATGCTTTAGGCACGTCAGAGACTGGATTTAGCTGGGCTATTCATTAAGTTAAACAGTGCTGTTAGGTAAAATAGCAAGCCTTGCTTCAGTCCTTGGCTGAGAGGAAGAAAATACTGGTGCTGTAAGTGGGAGACTCCCTCTATGCATGAGCAGTTTATTAATTCTTCGCTGTAGGCTCTTTAGCTTCTGTAGCCTGCTTGGTATAAAAGATTAAATTGGTCAGATTTTTTTGACAAATAAACCTACGTTTTTAATTAGAGTTAAACTAATTGGTTGCTTGCTATTCACTGCTGCTACAGGTGGTTTTCTTTAGGCACTTTGTGGCTCCTGTGGTTCTGCTACTCGGGGTCAGCAATGCAAACCAGACAGCTTCCAGCGGGGATAACAGACTCTTGTGCAAAGTTTCTTAATAGAATACTTTGAAATAGCTAAAATTCATTTTCTATATTTAGAAAAGTTAAAGGCCAGAGCCATTGCAGGTACAAATTAGCATACCTTATTTATGATCACTGGAATCATCGAGATTTTGACCAGCTAAATCTACAATTTCACATCTGAAAACTGAAAGCCTGAGCAATCACAGCAGGGGTTTGCATCGGAGAAGAGCATCATTTCCCTTATATTACTTGTTACAAATTGTGAAAATCATGTCCCTGTGGATTAGGAAACCTTATTTCAAGGGAATATCCCGTATGACCTATTACTCACTAATGAAATAAGACGTGCCCAATCTGTCCCGCAGAAAGATTACTGCTGCTCTCTGTGATTTTAATAACGTATGGTGTATCTTCACCAACATACGGCAGCACCTTTCCAAGAAATGCTCAAGTATAACTCTTCTGGAAGTTACAGAGAGTGTCTCTGATATAGGGGTGTCAGAGAACAGCAGGGATTAGCAAGAGTTATCATGCTGATTTAGCAATTAACTAAAACGCAGTAGTTTTGAAATAGACAACCCACCCTTTATTTTAAATTCCAAACTAAAGAATTTAAGCCAAAGGGCTTGAAAGGATAATAATGTAAGACAGCCAAATGCCATATCTATAATTATTTGTTAGATTTTACTAAAGTGATGATTCTTTTTATGTAGGTATCAATCTCACTTTCACAGAGATGAAAGCAAAAAAAAGAGAAATCACATTGAATCTATGAAAAAGAAATGGATTCACAAACTGTAGTGTGGACTTCCACGGTTTTGGACTGCTAAGAGAATAGTGTATCGGCACATCCACAAAACCTTTGATACCTTTGATGAATGTGCTTTGCTGTGTCTTCTGGACAAGGCTCAGAAAAGAAGATGGAAAAAAAAATTATTTTCCCAACACATCCATGCTTTCTAAGCCAGGACTGACTGAACTAATCTATTTCAGCATATTTCCAGTATGGAAATAATGCCTTTAGCTCTCAGGGGTCTGTAAAATAGGCTATGCCACTGAAACAGAATATCTTTCCATCAGCTCTTTATCCCTTCGTTGCTGAACCTAGTTCTAGCTGCAGCAGGTAACTGGGCACAGAGCTTATACTTGCTCCAGGAATGACTCGATGCTGTTCCGATGGCACGGCAAAAAGCTAACGGATGATGCTAGGAAAGATCTGGAGAGCCTAGTGTTGGACATTCAGTTTATATAACCCCAGTTTGTGCTAAAGCTACACCTCGCCCACAAGCACTCGACAGAGCTATAGAAATGTTGATAAATCAAGTAACTTTTTAAATGAAGATTTAGGTATAGTACGTGTGTTTTAGGATGAGGAAGATATGAAACATGAATTAAAACTCTTCTTAGCCCCTGCCATGGTAAAAAAATCCAATGGCAGAATGAGCTGTTTATGTAATTGTGAAATGAGATACCAGTTCATAGATCTTTGATCATTTTATCAAAAAAAAAATAAAAAAAAAATTACTCAATCTTGCCTTGTCCGCTTGCCCCCAAATATTCCTGTAGTCCAAATTAATGCGCTTTCTGATCTAAATTAATTAATGCTTATCAGCATTTAGTGATTTCTACCATCTATCTGCTTTGTGAAGGTGTTACTTCAAGTAATTTCACACATAGAAAGAGCCCCTCTGAATGTTAGGCACACTCAGGGGTTTTATATATATATATGTGTTTATATGTATGTATGTATATAGCTACCTCATGCAGGCCTAGCTGGCAAACTGAGCAGGGATTGGAGACTTCCAAACATGCCTTCTAATTTTAATTTCTCTACAAGTTGAAGTTTCAAGTTTGGATTCTGACCCTCTTGAACCATCTCTTTTCCAAACAGGGAAATTGGATTTATGCAGAGCAATCTTGCACACATCTTGCAAGAGCAGCAATATCCGAAGTAGGAATATCTCGGTGAGGTTTTGTAGCAGTGTCTAAAACAGTAACGTTCAGAAAATTTTACTGTAATCTGCAAATAGGTAAATGTGTGTATCTCTGCATACCTATATTACTAGACTTGAAAACTCCTAGCACTCATAAAAATAAAACCAGATTTCAATATGCATTTGGGTATAATCTGGGCTTTGTCAAATTTGTTCTAGACATTAAAAGCACTTGCAAAATTTAGGCCATGTAATCAGAGGGGCTGATCTGAAAGTCTTAAGGAGATGAAAAGGGCTTTGTCATTATAACTTTCATTAGTATTAATGCCATCACACGACTAAAGCTCCACTCATCTGGATAGAGATGTACCTCTGATTGTCCTGGCCATTACGCAGTTTTACAGAGACAGACATTTAGGCAGCTGGATATCCACAGTAACTTACGATCCACCTGGAATCCAGGTAAGAGCTGGAATTCAGTAGCCTTTTCCCCTGCTGTGCTCCCTCTCCTCTTCCTCACACTAATCTTACAATGCTTTTGCTGGTTTTGAGATTTGTAGAGCAAAAACGGCTTGGAAAGGCAGATAAATGAACAAATAGCAATTTCTTTCGTACAGAAAATTACCAGCAAGAAATGGAAGTTTTAGCAACTTTAGGCTGTTGTTCAATAAGGTTGTTCTAGATTTGAGACAAGTCCTAGAGAGACACACTTTGTCATCTTCTGATCTTCCACTGCCCACTACACTAGACTCTGCCAGCTAGCTGTTTGACTTTTGAAGCTTTCTCCTCACATTTTTATTCAGGAACACATTGCCTTTGTGAAAGAACATATTTGATACACTCAGAAAAATTCAGAAAAAAAAAATTCAGAAAAATTCTCCATTCCAGAGAATGGAAGTTTAATTGGTTATAACAGAGGAGTATGGCTTTTTATACATAAAGTTCAGGGGTTTTTTTCACTTGCTTTGCGCAGGCTGAACGCATACAATCTAGCGCCTTCTGCCTGCTTTTTTGGAAGGATTCCCTTTCCTCAAGGAGGGACAATCTTGCTTCAGTTACATTCCTTTGAATTACAATTAGATCTTTGAACTCCAGACAGCTGAATAAACAATTTTCCCCCACCAAATTCATTATCCTGGCCTGTTTGTCAGTACTGCTAGCACACTGCCAATTAAAACTCCGCTTCTGACTGCCACTAAAACACTCCAGGTGAGGGAGGAGGTTGGGTTACCTATTCCTGACCTGGGGAAGGTGAGCTCCCAGACGTGTTTCGCTGGGTTAGGTGGTGCCTAAAGAGGCTAAAGCCTTCTCCATGGTTACGCTGTATTTGCGCTTACAGCTCCCAAATCCCAACGCAGGAAAGCCTTCAGGCCATCCCTGCTGGGTGGGATGCAGCAGGATAGCGCTCTAGGGAAGAGGGGGCAAGCCCTCAGCTGAGAGATCTGTGTTAACAGAACAGTGCTCTCAGACTCTGGGACTAGCCATCCCTCCACTATTGTAGTAGGAGCCCCTACTATGAGAAGGATCTGGACGTGCTGGAGCGTGTCCAGAGAAGGGCCACGAGGATGCTCAGAGGCTGGAGCAGCTCTCCTGTGCAGACACACTGGGAGGGCTGGGGCTGTTCAGTCTGCAGAAAAGAAGGATCCAAGGAGACCTTATTCTTGACTTCCAGTATCTCAAGGGGGCTACAAGAAAGCTGGGGAGGGGCTTGTGAGGATGTCGGGCAGTGACAGGACTAGAGGGAATGGATTGAAGCTGGAGATGGGTCGGTTCAGATGGGACATGAGGAAGAAGTTCTTCCCCATGAGGGTGGTGAGACCCTGGCACAGGTTGCCCAGAGAGGGGGTGGCAGCCCCATCCCTGAGAGCGTTTAAGGCCAGGCTGGATGGGGCTCTGGGCAGCCTGATCTAGTGGGGGATGTCCCTGCCCATGGCAGGGGGCTGGAACAAGATGATCCTTAAGGTCTCTTACAATCCTGACAATTCTATGATTCCATTGCGCCCACGACCGTGGTCAGCTGTATCTGCTCTCAGTGCCAACTGTGAGTTCCAGCCCCCGTGAGAATCTACTTCTCTGTGCTCTTTCCCACTTCTGTACAGCCTGAAACAGGGGGAATAAATTTTCTGGTTTTGACTCATTCGTATCCAAACTCCACCCACTGGCTTAAGACATTTGTAGCTCCATTAAGGTTTTTCACATCCAGCAGTGGTCAAACTTTGTCAGAGAGAAGCAGGTCCGGAAAGGAGCGCACTGGCACATTATGTAAAAAAACTTGGGAGTTGCTTAGCACCATTCAGCTGACTACCACTGACATTCTGAAATGAAAATATCTGATTATGTCAGATTCTAAAGCAGTTTCTATGTTCTGCTCTAGAACTGGAGGCACAGACTTGAAAAAAACAAAACATTCGTTAAGGCTAGTCTACACATTTCTGATTCTAACTTGACCTTTTTACTGTGCTCAGCAGATTGAATTATGCTAGATCTGCTGTCACACTGCTCAGCAGCAGAAAAAACCACAGAAAACAGACTTTTTATATTCTCTGGGTTCCCATTAGCAAAAGTGAAAACAAAAATCAGTGGCAAAAATTTGTGTTGAACTTTCCAAGTGCACAATAAGCTCAGGTTCATCAGAGTGGAGAAAGAGGTGTGACAGTTTGTTCGAATGATTCTAATTATTGGTTTGTTTGAATGATTCTAGTTATTGGTCTTGGCAGTAACGTGTCGCATCAAGCCATTCTTTCAAAGAGAAGCAACGCAACAACTCTGTGTATATACTAAGCGATACTTTGGTTGGGAGTTGCATAAGTTAAGGGACAATTAGATTTGTTTTGTAACGGGCCCCACCTGAGTCAGTGAGAGGAAAATACAGGCATGCCAAAGGTGATGAGCACTGATGTTCCTTCGAATAGACAACTGCTCTAAAAGGAAATGTTGTTAAAGTGAACTGTAACCTCAACTGTTTTGTGACATCTGTACTGTGAGCTGCTTTCTATAAAGCAGGCAAATTTTCAATGTTTTATACAGCACAGTGGTGTCTCCGAAGAGGCTGCCTACAAACTCATGTCTTTTAAGGCTCTCAATTTCTTCATTTTTTATTTCTTTAACAGTTCCACACAAAAGGGAGATGACGATTATGAAGATTACACTTCAAATAAGACCTGGGTTTTGACTCCCAAAGTCCATGAGAGTGATGTCACTCTTATTTTAAATGGCTTGCTAGAAGGATATGACAACAAGCTGAGACCTGACATAGGAGGTATGATGGTTTTCTTTTCAGATCACTTTTGATTAAGCAAGAAAGAACTTTCATACACAGGAAGCAGAATCCATTCAAAGTAGTTACGAAAACAAACCACAATGTAGTAAAACATCAGTGTCACAAAAAGTAGTCACGATTTTGGAAGCTGAGATAGATTAAGACTTAAACCTATCCTGAGACATCTAGTAGGACTGTTGTGATTTGCTGAATCAGGCTGCTTGGAATGCGCAGGAAGGTCAGAATTTAACTTTTGGGGAAGGAAAAAGCAAGGTTTGATCTTCTTTGGGTATCTAAGTGAGGGTGTCAGAGAATCTCAAGCAACACGTTGGGAAGGAAGGCCAAGACGAGGATACTGCAGCTTGACCCTTGTGCGACATGATGGACACTGTCAGCAGCAGGTCCTCAGTGACCCACACAGCACAGCCCCCCCCTACACTGTGGGGCAAGAAGTGACGGGGAATAGGGCACAGAGGAGTTGGTTCACAAAACCTAACTGCAGCGAAGGGAGGCCAGCCTCCGCAGATTTCCTACGCAGTCGATATAAGCGTCTGGACCTAAGCTGTGGCTGGTAGTGGAAGTCATATTTGACTTTTGCAGGGATCTTCCCCTCCACTGCTTATTGAGGGAGAGCAAAGAGATAAATCTCCCCGAGCTGCTGGAAGTCAGTTTGAGAAGGCCCCGTGCGTGCACAGAACGGGCTGACAATAGCTCTGTAGAAGAGGATACAGCAGTAATAAGATTACAGAAGAATGTAAAGCAAATTCATGGATGAGGCAGGCAGAGGAAAGCAGAGAGCAGCAAGGTTAATGAAAGAAGCTGTTTCTAACAGTTTCGTAGAGGCTTATAAACTAAGGAATTTTTCACGGTGTGGAATAACATGAGTGTTTAACCTTCGATGTAGGTATGTAGTGCAAATCAGCAGAGAAATACCTCGTATTCTCCCAATCCAAGACCTGAGGGAACAGAAAGGGATTGAGCATTCACAAAAGCATCTGGGAAAAAACAATCATGTTTCAGTCAAGGTGCATTAGAATAATAAAGCTACAATGGAGTAATTTCAAAATAGATTTATCTAACATTTGTCTTTCTTTCCTGTTCTAGAGCCTTTAATATTATCTTTGCTTTGGGCTCATGAAATTGTTACTTATGTGCAGACACCTCTGCAGGCAACAGCAGTCATGTTGCATTTGGTATTATAATGTAAAATGAGTGATGCAAGACATCACAAGAAGAATAAGTTTGCCTTTGTTGATAGTGTTTTGTCAGATGTGTTGCTGTGACCTGACACAAAATATACACACTCTCAGTCAGATGTGACTCACTCGGAGGCAACGACTCTGGTTTCAGCATTTGTTCTCATAGCGCAAGTGGATTTGTTGTGAGAGAATAAATGATATAAGAATTTGTCTCCAAGTGTCTCCAACTAATTTCAAACAGGACACCTTCCTGCAAATTTTTATTTCTTGTTTCCGCATATTTCAGTGCGAGGCAACCACAGCCTGACACGAGAGGTACCGCAATAATCTTCTGCTTGCATCTGTCGTTGATTTTGACCTTCACTCATGTTATCAATTCCTGTTTCTTTTACAGTTAAACCAACAATAATTCACACTGACATGTACGTAAATAGCATTGGGCCCGTGAATGCCATCAACATGGTAGGTAAATGATTGCCAATTTTTCTACCGTGTTCATTTTTTTTACAAAGCCTCCATCATTTTTGACATTACAAAGCTTTCATTAGTTTTAATGCGGTTCACCTGTATTATTTTTAAAATCTCGTTATTACTATGGATGTGAGAACTACATGAGCTATGAATCTCTACAAGACAGGGAAAACTGATCTTTATGCTGAAAAAAAGTAGTAATAATAGTTTTAACATATCATCAGACTTTTATGTGCTCTACTTTCAAGACTTTATGACGGTTGAACTCCTGTAAAACTGAGCTTCCAGGTTGCTACAAACTAAGGGAAATCATTCACCAGTGATATTACCACTCTTGCCACCAAGAGATAAGATGAAAAAAGCCTAGATCCTCTCTCCTCTCCCCTTTCCAAAGTTCCTACAGAACAATTTATTTAGATCTTCACAGGGGTGAGGGAAAGCCTTAGCACAATGCCTCCTTCCTTCTCGTAGTTTTCATGGGTAGGAAATCTCAGCTTGCTCTTTTCCCTTCCGTAATTCCCTCTGCAGCTCCGGGCTGCCGAGCGGTGCCAGTGAAAGTGTGATTTCACCGCTTCTGATACTGCCTGGGTGGTCACAGGCAACTAAGGCAGCCAAGTCAGCTCTGCTGTTCCCTGCCCTAGATCCAAGGGAATAAGCAATTGTGTGGTGACACAGAACTACTAAGGCGCACGTACCTCTCTGTTGTATCTTAGCCTTACCTGTCACTGGGAAAATAACGGAATTAAATGGTTTTAAATAATAACCTTCAGTAAACTGTGCTCGCAAAAACTGACAAAAATTTGGTTTTATCCATTCTAGTATCATTTCTGTAGTCCATGATTTCTCATGTGAAATTAAGGAAATATCAGGAGTTATGTGAAATGCTGAGTGCGATGTTTTCATCAGTATTTCTGGTTAACACAACAGGAATATACAATTGATATATTTTTCGCCCAAACGTGGTATGACAGACGTCTGAAGTTCAACAGCACTATAAAAGTGCTCAGATTAAACAGCAACATGGTTGGGAAGATCTGGATACCAGACACATTCTTCCGAAATTCCAAGAAAGCTGATGCTCATTGGATAACAACTCCTAACAGGATGCTCAGGATCTGGAACGACGGCAGAGTGTTGTACACATTGAGGTATTTATACCTGACTTTAATTTTGACTTCTCTAGGGAAAGCCAAAGTGACAGGTCCTATGAAATTCAGATCATTTGACATTAATCTGAAGGAAAAAAAAATATTGTTTTTTTCCTATTTATTTATACATACAACCCTGAGTAAGGGAAATATTTAGAAAATACTACTTGCGTGCAATTTATTTTACATTGGCACAGCAGAGTTTTACCTTCTCCTAGAGGTTATACTGTCTTACTCCACAATAGTCACGTTCCTAAATTACTAAAATGAGTACTACTAAAATGTACACAAGCGTTGTTATAGTAATTTGTCTTCATTTTCAGGTATGTTTTATTGTTTGCCGCTGGCTTGGTCCACATTGTCTTTTACCTTTTTATTAGGTTAAACTGATGGATTTGAAACATCCTTGAATTAAGCAGATGGTATAATAGGAGGCATTATACACATCAAAGACCTCTTATTCTGAATTGATTACGAATTCACTGGATGAAGCTCCACCCTGTGAAAGCATTTTGTTCCTCAGGAATCTTATGAAAATAAGGATTACCATTTCAGCATGGGTCACTTAAGGTTTAATCGAAAACCTAACAGATATGTCCCATTCCACTAAAATTTTCAGGAATCTGAAACTGATAGGCTTATCTCCAGATCTGTCAGTCACACGTACAGCTTTTCTTTTGACATAGATTCCCAGTAAAAATTACCTTTAGAGTTATGTGTATGATACCTCCATTTAAGTGTAACATACGCAATATGTAACAAATCAAATATCATATTCCCAATTACCATAAGATACTTCCTAAATGTGAAAATCCTAAGTGCAATTTTTTGAAAATTCTTTTTCTTATATGTGGTATAATATTTAGTTCTACGTAAAACATAAATAAAGACAGCATCCTTTCAAGAGAATGTATAATTTAAAATGAGAGTACAGAATCAAAGTTGTCAGACATAAGACCATGTGAGTTTTAGATTGCATTTGTTTTCAAAGTGTTTCTTCTGCTTTTGTTTTATTGGGTACCAAACAAAAAGCTTTCAAGAAAAGAATACTCATCACAATTTTAATGAATAGATCTGAAGCTCTGGTTAAGACAACCTTTTAGCGTTGCAACTGTCTGAATTACAAAAAGGAGTTTTATTTCATAGTTACATTCACTACACGTTGTGTTGCCAGAAGAAATACAGAGAATGAGGGGAATTGAAATGCAGTGCAAATCAAAGTCAGCCTGATTAAAGAAGATGCTAGGTCCACTTTTGAAATGTTAAAATTTGGATTTAGCTACACTACCGTCTCAGTTTCTCTCATTAGAAAGACATATATCTGATACAACTTAGAAACAGTTATCTGTTATTAATTATACTTAGTTGTTCTAGTGAGTCCCAAGTAGGGATTCAAGCTGGATTAATCCAGAAATAGTATCGTCACAGATTTGGGATTCTGTCCTGAAGAGAAGAGGGCTCCAGAAGAGCTGAGTGATTTTCTCAATCACCTCTCCCTGAGTTCAAGGCCAGTTTCCCCTGGCCAGAAAGAAATCAAGCCAAGTTAACAGCCAGACTGCATGGACCAACACAAAGCTCCTGACAAAGCTCTGACACGAAAAGAAAATGTACTAGAGGTGGAAGCAGGGACAGGTGACCCAGGAGGAACACCGAGATGCTGTCTAAGAGCTCAAGGACAGGGTTAGATAAGCCAAAGTTTATCTGGAGTTGGATCTGATTAGAGACAGGGAAGCAAGAAGGGTTTCTATGCACACATCTTCAGCAAAAGGAACACTAGGGAAAATGTGGGTACACTGCCGGATGGGAACAGGCATCTTGTCACAAAGACACCAAAAAGGCTGAGGTACTCAGTACCTTCTTTGCCTCAGGCTTTACTGGTCAAACCCTGCCTTGAGCAATCCCAGGTCCCTGACACCAGTAAGAAAGAGGAGCAAGGAAGACTTTACCGCTGGTGGAGAAAGGCCAGGTATGGGCTAAAAAAGTGGACACTGAGGTGGATCGAGTATGCCTGAACCGTCAGCTTGAAGGGCTGGGGTTGGTGGGATGAAGGACGACAGGGATGCAGTCACTAGTGGTGCATTCCCCAGTTTTGCAGCAGGTTCAACGTCTTCACAACTTCATTAATAACTTGGACGATGGGACTAGGTGTACCTTCAGCGTGTCTGCAAATAATGCAAAACTGAGATCGACGGGTATCTCACAGGGTTGTGCTGCCACTCAGAGAGTGGCATTTCTCCATGCTGGAGAAATGGGCCAACGGGAATCTCATGGAGTTCCACAGAGGAAAACATCCTTCTGAGCCCGGGGAGGAATAACCTTGTGCAGAAGTTCAGGGTGGGGGTCAACCAGCTGCAAAGTGCCTTGCAGAAAAAGACCTGGGGACCCTGGTGGACATTCACTATGAGCCAGCAAAGCACTCTTGAAGCAAAGACAACAACATCCTGGACTGTATTAGGAAGACCATTGCCAGCAGGTCAATGGAGATGACTGTTCTCCGCTGCCCAGTACAAGTGAGACACATCTGGAGTCCTGGGCCCAGTTCTAGGCTCCCCAGTATGAGAGGATATGAGCTTACTGGAGCAAGTTGGCCTTCACAGCACTATGATGCTGAAGTACTGGGAGCACTGTTCAGCCTCGAGAAGAGAAGGCTCAAGATCTTACCAATATCTGTAGTGTGGGTGGGGGTAAAGAACGCAGGGGATGGAAGGGGTAAAGGCAGCAGAGACATGATCTTCTCAGTGGTACCCAGTGTCAGGACAGGAGGCCAGAAGCACAAACCGAAATACGGGAAATTCTGTTCAAACAAACTTTTTTACTGTGAGAATGGTCAAACAGTGAAACAAGTTGCCCAGTCTAGTCAAGAGGCGGTGTCCCTGCCCACGGCAGGGAGGGTGGATTAAATGATCTCTAAGGTCCCTTCCAGCCTAGGCCATTCTATGGTTCTATGAGATCTTCATGCCTGGAGATGTTCAAAACCTGGCTTGTGCTTTATGCCAGGGAATGAAATCTGCTCAAAGCCACAAAAGAAAAAAAATAATAAACAGCAGTAAATCTAAGCCTATCCCAAATTCAAGCAGTGTTAAACATATTCACCAGAGAAAAGGCAATACCAAAGAAAGAGTTTAATCATTTTCTGGTTTTATGATTATCTTGAAATGAAACCAAAGATGATGGAAATGAGAAGAGAAAGAAAGGGCAGTAATATAAGCACGCAGAACCTTTCCAAAGTCCAAATATCACGCAGCTCATGGAGGGCTGGGGCTATGTATAGGCCAGCAACAGTTAAGGGACTGAACGAAAAATGGTAGTTTTTAGCAGGCACATCAGGGGATACATCTCATCTAATTTTGAGTTTCTAAAAGTACATGGTGCTACCAAATCTACAGCACCTACACCTCCTGAGTTATCATGGAAACTCTCCAGATACTCAGTGGAGAGAAACACCTTTCGGTATATTGCTTCTAGTTTAATTTCAATGTCTTATTCTGGAAAGAAATTAAGTATATCCTCAGAGTGCCTTTCCACTAGCTACGGAGGTAAGCTAGATGGCTGTCTTGGATGCAGATGTCTAAATTTGGACTCCCATCCGTCATTTCTGAAATAGAATTTTTGTCACGTAAAATACATTTCCCGAGTGCGTTACGGCATGTTGTGACACAGAGATTTGTCACTGCTCATGAGATGACCTGTGTATCTACTTATGGATTTTCCAGTCATGAGTAGTGCTGCCATTGCAGATGCATAGGAACAGAACTTTAATACCTCATTCTATTACACAGTCCACAAAGCAGATGACCAGGGCCCTCAAAATCAAAAAAGAAACAGAGCTTATCAGTAACCACAACGTCCTCCTATGCTTGGAATATCCAAATTAATACCAACATATCAATAGTTTATTTTTGCTTTTTTAATATTTACATATATATTTAAAAAAATAGATATTTCGTAGTAAGAATTTCATTAGTAAGAATTTCATTTTGCTTGCTATGATGTAGCTTTCGGGACAAACTTCTCAAGTTCATTCTGTATATCCTCATCTCTTTCTCCTCAGGCTGACAATTGATGCTGAGTGTCAGCTACAGCTACACAACTTCCCAATGGACGCCCATTCCTGCCCCTTGGAATTTTCAAGCTGTAAGTACTGTGCTTAGAAACATCCTTTTTCTGACCCACACTGAACCGTTCACTATAAATTTATATTCATATACTTCTAGTCAGCAAGGGTTGTGTTCTTAACTAGACGTAGTCCAATGGTTTTCAGTTTTATTTTGACCTTAGTTTCACGAACATGGGTCATATATGTTCACAACTATAACTGAGGAATGCTATATTAAAAATTATACAATTTCTGGGACCTATGTGATTAATTTGTGCTTATATCTTAGCTTAACAGTAGAAATTTTTACTTTCGGCATCAAAATCTCACATTCTAGTACCTTCTCTCTGCTCATGGGTGCTCTACTATTGCAGTAGTTGGAGTCAAGACTTGGACATTTTGCAGTCAGGTTGAGGTGTGAATTTCTAGTCAAGGTGCAGAGATTCTGGCCATATTGAAGGAAGGGCAAAATTACATCCTACTGGGTACACGAGAGTGGGAAACTCATTCCTGAAAAATTTATCTCAAACACTGTTTTAATTTATAAAAAAATAAATAAGATGTGACATTAACTTCAAGGCACTAGTAAGAAACTTGAGAAACACGTAAGTTAATTGCAATATGCTTCTTCAGTTTGTTCCAGAAATAGAAAATAGTATTTTTACTCCCCAAAGTACACAAAAACCCTAGCAATGACTATGAAACATGTATTTTCCATTGCAAAAAGATGGCTACCCAAGAGAAGAGATCATTTACCAATGGAAGCGCAGCTCCGTGGAGGTGGGGGACACCAGGTCCTGGAGGCTTTACCAGTTCTCCTTCACAGGACTGAGAAATACCACCGAGGTGGTGAAGACTACTTCAGGTAAGCCAACTGCTCTCCTTACCTTCAGATTCGTGTAGGATTTTCTTAGCAGAAAGCAAGAAAAAGAAAGATATCTCTGCTTAGAACTTAGCATTGGAACTTCACTGGGACCATCCAGGCTGTAGCATTTCTGAAGGAGAACTTGCAGGAAGGAAAATAACCTATTGTCTATTGGCCCTTGCCTTCCAAGAATTACCTACAACTATCTGGAGAAAGCCATTACTACGAGGGGTGAGCGGGCAAAGGATCTTTCTGTTCTACAGGATACAGCACAGCTGAGCCACCACACAATCATCTGACACTGCTTTGAATATTTTACAATCCCCTTGCAACTTCCAGAAGCAGAAAATAGACCTGCGCAGAAATGAAACTGGAAGTCCCAAACTCTTTACCGTGGCAGCTCCAAGTTTATTTTGTCCCTTAAAAGAGGGCACATTCAAGTCCCATTAAAGAGAACAGCCTTGCGAATCAGTCTCAGATGATTTTCCTGCATATTTCTGTCTCCTTGGAAACAAGTAATGGAATTTAAAATGATAAACGAGGAAGTACTCGGGGTTTAATAAAAAAAGAAATTTTAACTCTACTAACTAAGCAGGAAAATACATTCTTTCTGACATATAGATTGTTTTATTTCACAGTGGAAAGAAAATCAATGAATATGAGAAAGGATGTAAAGAGGAACTGCATATTAATATTCTTGTATATGCATGATATCCCTTGCCTTCGATTTCTTACTTTAAAAAGAATGGTGAAATGCAAGCAGGTTTTTCTTTTCAGGTTGCTTGTGATTTTTAACTCATTTTATTGTTCTGGCAAGTACATTGATTTGAACTCAGACTTCTGTATTAATTCTGACTTTAGAAATATCTCCATACATTTTATTCCTAAAAAGGTCAGCATTGCTGATATATTCCAAAGGAGAGTGAGACACACTGGAGTTGAGAGGAGCTCGCTGTGTGTTACACGGGAGCGCAAACAAAGAGGTTGAAAATGAATTCAAGTTCCAACTCCTGAATCACCGGAATTTAAGCATCAGTGACATGTTTAGTCTTATGAGCAGGGCAAAAATGGAATGTAGCCACGTTTGCCTTATGGCATCTCTTGCCATTTCAGCTGAGGAAGATATTTAGTCAGCTACTCGAGAAAGCATTTGGCCTTTCTCATTTTCCTGGGAAAATAAAGGTGTAAAGTAGGACAATGGAGCAGCGTGTGTGTGAGACGTAGTTGGTAACAACCACCATTACACACCACACGGTGGAATTGCTCCCGAAGTGAAAATCTAAACAGAGCAACGCATCTCACCTCTGGCTGCCCCTGCAACAAGCAAAGCACAAAAGGCACCAGGTGAAGCCAAGTGTGGTCTGGGGTCTCATTGAGCCCAAGAGGAAAACTGATTTTAATTCAGGCTTAATTTGAATTTCTTTTATTTGCTCTTTTTCTTTCCTTTTCTGCTTGAGTCACTCTCTGTCAAACTATTTTTTTTTGGCAGGGGGAGCAGAGGTAGAAAAAAATAAAATTTTAATATACTACAAGCCTCAGATTCAACTGATTTGGTGTATCCTGCCCTGGTGAATCAAAAAAACCTCTCAAACCTTCTGCTAATGTGAAGAAAGTGCATATTGGGAAACAAACAGTAAAACACAGAAAGCAAAAAGATACTTTTCCATGCAAAGGAAAACTATAGCTATTCAAACTTTTAGTACTCACCTGGAGTACTAGCATGTTGCATTAGTAGTTTTTAATACAACAACACATACCAGCCCTTTTAATTCGCGCTTTTTAAAAAAAAAATTTTAAAAGGCTTTTTTAAAAAAACCCACAAAAGTAATTAGTAGCTAGCATGTACTTTAAAGTGGCAAAGAGCCACTCTAGTCATCACTTGATTCCTAAGAAGCAGCTACTCAGCCTGCTGAGCTGCTTTCAAAGACTTGCTGAGTATAAAAACTTGGGAAAACGTCCCATGCGTGTAGTCATTCTGCTGCAGTTACCTTACTTGTGATCTTCCTCGCTCCTCTTGTTTTTTACGACCACAGACACAAGAAAATAAGATTTTGATCTTAGGTCCAGTATCTAAATAACCAGAAAGTGGAAAAAAGACCCCAAACAAACAACAAAGCAGGGACTACCATGAGTCTGGTCTACCGCCTACAAATATTTTGCTGACAGAGCCTAAAGACTGTTCATTGCTTACCTAAGTGCCTTATTAGCATACTGGGAACTACATGAAGTCCAATATACCTCAGCCAGACCCATGTTCTACTTAGAATTACTCTCTCACATGCATAAATTTTCAACAGTTTCCTGAAAAGAAAAGAAAGATATTCCAAGCTTACAGATTAGCACCTACGGGCAGCCTGAGTACACAAGTGAAGTGTTTGAATGCCCATTTAGCCAAAATAAGTCTTGAGACTTTATGCAACTGGTTGCAGTGCTGCACAGGACTGAGGTACAGACTGATGACAGCACCACTGCCAACGTCTTGGTGGGGATATGAGTGGAAGAGGCAACTGAAAGATGTTGGAAAGAGGACTACACTACCTTCCAAGAACTCTTCCCCCAAACTAGATTTAGATGACCACAGAAATCAGAGGAACGCAAGAAGGGGCCATCAGAGGATATGAGGTTGAACAGGTACAGAACAGAAGGAGCCTAGGAAAAGGGTTACGGCATTCGAAACTGGAGCAAACGGCCCATATCTGCATTTGCTCCATTTCCAAACAAACTCGTTTCCAGCTTCACACCCGTGAAGGTTAGAGAAGAGAATCAGGAAAGATGGCTGAGGCTTGGCCATCACAAACTTTGTTACCCCTCTTTCTGTCACACCATAGCCAAACATTTGAGAGCTGGGCTGAGTTATGGACAGAGAAGGACAAGAATTCGTCCCTTTCTGCCCATAACTTTCAGTTCTCTGCCCATAAGTTTGAGCGTGAGCTTCATAAGATCTGATGGACTTGGTGGAGTGTCTACTGTTATCTGCTGCTCTTCCTCTGCATGCGCTGAGAAATGTACGATTAACTGGAAGGGCCAGATGTTGGAATTCTGCCCCCAATCAGTTTGCAAATCCTGGTTAAGAGCAGAAAAATGCAACTGGAATATTACAAACCTTCCTGCCCGGTTCTCTTATCTGAAGTGAGTCATCGTGAATTGTCAGCTTATCTCTCTCCAAACTGAACTTGGACACGTCACTCAAATTTTCTTTGAAAGTCACAGACCAAGCAATTAGAAATTACTTAGTTAATAGAATTCACTGTCCACTAGTAGCAGGGACTGTTAAGAAAAGTTAACTCTCAACCTTCTGCCCTACGAACATTTCATTAAAATCCGTAAATAACCTGTACATATTACCTGTATATATTTTTTGCTTTTCTCACTACAACTTGCGCTGTGCAAACAGCAGCGGTTTAGTTCAGTTTATATGCAATCAAGTGCATGTGAAGATAAATTATAATCTGAGTTATACAAACTACTACAGTTGACAAAACACGCTTACAAACTGAAATGGGTTTAAGATTTACTGCATTATTGAAGGATGTCCATAATCACTGAGCAGTCATTACAGAGAAAACATCAGGTTTACAAAATCCTACTTCAAATCTAATGCCGAGGTTCCATAGTAAAGCCAGCTGCTTTAGCAACGTGTTCAGTGTCCATCTTATACTTCAGTTATGTCTTCTGTTATTTAAAGGTGTGTGATTTATTAATCAGATGGCCTGTACACGGGACAAATGTGAAATTAAATGTGGCAGACCGCGGACACTTAGCTTAAAAAGAAGAAGAGTTGTATCACACAATAAGCATCAATAATAAAGAGAAGAAACTCAAAAAAGACTGCTCTAGCACAGGATGTACTCTTCCATCCTCCCTATTCTCATTTAGTATTGCACAATACATTGAAATCAAATTAATGTCAGTTCTTCTTTTCCGCTTTAAAAACTGTTCTATATTTAATTTGCGGATTAGAAATAAGAAATAAATTAGGTGATAAAATAGTCCAGCAAGTCCAACACTTGTGAATCATATCAGCCAATGCTGCTGTTCTTCACTTTTTTAATGTTAAAAGGAAAATACTACAGAGCTTAGCTATAGTCATATTATAAAACAGAAGTTGTCTATTGCTTAAGAGGGACTTCAAGGAAGTTTTTCGAGGGTACTCTCTCAAATCAGATTTTACTAGTGAGAAAGATTAATTTCTGATTTTTCTGATTGTTACTGCAATGCAACTAGTGATACACATTTGCAAAATACAACGCACGAGTGGATGACCCCGATCAGGGACGTGTTTCACTTTGGGAACAGGAAAATAGGAAAACTCCCCAATATGTAATTACTTACAATTAGAGTGGAAGATTGTGGGATGGAAATAACCAAAGGCACAAATATACAAAGGTCAGTAGCTGTGTAAAAAAAAAAAAAAAAATTCCATGGACTGTAGCAGTCCACAAACACACAAGGACAGAGAATGTGATACTGGTTTGGAAGAAATACTCCCTGTTAAAAAAATGGTGTCAAATGGTTGCTGCATTCTGTTTGATTAAAATAAAAAGTTCATTTTTAAGTGCAACATTTCTGGAAAGACATGGGAGTACACAAGAGTGTAGTAAGTAAAAGGTTTAGAAAACACGACCTACGAAAATCAGAGGGTTTATGAAATCATATGTCAGACCAGGAGGAAACAACTGGCTTATATCCTGCAGTCCTTTCCATCAATAAGTTTCTACGAATTTCATAAAATTAGTAGGCAAACCACATTTCCACTCCCTATTCCAGTGTTTTTGATTGTACAAAACACTGCGCTATGCAAAACAGTTTGTGAACATGTAATTATTCAGGACAGATGGAGCTTCTGGTATTCCCAGTTCATTTTTGTGACTGGGTAGATCCTTTTTTAGACCAGACGTTGCCTGTTGCTTATTCACAGAGCCCATCCTGCATTTTTAATTAGATACAAAGGCATTATAAGACCAATCAATAAATAGCAATTCAACAAGCTGCACACGATACACGAGACTGGTGAGCCAATATTGTAAATTCCTTATTTTCTCGCCGTTGTGTTTTACAGAGCTGCACAGTAGAGACAGCATGTTGCTCATAACTGATGTGTTAAACTGGTAATTAAATATTTTTCTTGCCACGCATCTATTAAGCCACATAAATAGATCTGAGTGTGGTTTCTGTTCTATCAGGAAAATGTGCTTAAGGCTATTATTTTGTGGAAGAGGACATATCTGCAGACTTTTACATTTTAATGCCGCATCATCATGAATGGAACTGCTGGCAAGCATGCAGTCTCCAGAGGTTTTGTGATGCTCAAAAAACCCAAGAGTCTTCTCCCTGGGCTTCTTTGTTAAGTCAAAATATGATATGACAAGGGCATATCATATTTGAAGATCCATGTTGAGAAATAGCCTCACATTAAAAAAATGGCTGTAGGTGGATTTCCACTGTGCCGAGAAACCCTGACAGTCCCATACAGGACTCCAGGTTCTACTATAGAATCACAGAATTCATAGAATGGTCTAGGCTGGAAGGGACCTCAGAGATCATTTAATCCAACCTCCCTGTCATGGGCAGGGACACCACTTCTTGACTAGACCAGGCAACACATGGGGACTGAGCGGGAATTCTCTAGGTTGATTGCAGCACATGGTTTCATCAGAGAGAGATTCCCCCTTGAGAATTGAAAACATTCTCTGTCAGAAGATTTTTGATCTAGGTACAAGATACTAGTGTTGCACTTTGCTTTTGGTGGACTTTAAACTTCTTTTGTATCCTGCTTCAGAGGGCAAATGGTGACAGAAGTTTTAAACTAGAAAATCCAGCCTGCTATTAAATTGTTCTGTTTATTCTCTTTATGCTTTAGGAAGATATTTATCTCAATATTCTTGTTTTTTAAAAAAATATATTAAATTATTTCCTTAAACATACTTGCTGAAAGAATACTGTCTCCGTAGGACAGCGAAACATTTAAAGCAGTAGGAAGACACGATGGACTGAAAGGCTTATTTTTAGGTTTGCTGCCTCAAAGGAAATCCTTGGCTCTAAGCTTGGCTCTACGGATATTTCCTTAAGATAACCCTACAATATAATAACTATAATAATATAACAAATAATAATTATACCTTAAGATTTTACTCCTAATATCAATATTCTTGTTACCTGTCCAGAAAGAGAGGCCCAGGGAATACTTTTGCTTAATAAATTACTCTGTGGGCAGGAGGGGGATTTTTATTATGGTGGTAGCTTGTAACAGTCTGATAATGCTGTCTGGGAGTCAAACCAGGCTAAGGTCACTACACCTGCATATTTTTTGAATCATAATGAAGAACAATGATTTATCAAACATGAATAATAATCTTTCCTCAAAGAATCCAGATATCTATTCATTTATCAAACCACAGCAATTGATAAATACTTGCTGAACTTACAACTGTTGAAAATTTTGTTCATTGAAAAATAATTACTTTATGTTTAATGATCGCGTCTTCAAAGAATAAAGGTGTAGTACTTTCCCTCCCAGACCCACTGTACACTTCACATTTTCACATCCAAGTCGGTTAATTTTGCAGCTAGTGAGTTATTTATAGATAAAGTCATGATTGCATAAATGAACTGTTGGTTCCTCCCTGTCCTGCGGACATCCAACATCCACGTACGTGCACTTTTTTCAGAACTGCAAAACCAGAACACCTTAGAACCATTTATTCTTACATAAGCCCTGTGAGGCAGACAAGGTGACAGGGACAAGCTGAAGGCTTCCTGAGAAACTGGACACTGAGTTGCAGACAAGGAGGAGAGAGGCTCTCTCCTGGAATTGCAGGGAAGGACTTGAGTCAACTGCATTCAGGTCTCTTCTGTACTGCCTGCTTCAGCCCTTGGCAGCCCACCAAAAGACCTGGGAAAAATCTGCACAGTTGCTTTCTCACTGTCTTTATTCATCCAAACAATCTCTCTGTTCATCAGCCATCATCTGGTCTGTAGTTGTTTTAAAAATCACTACGGACCCTTGCCTGTGACAGCAGAGCAATAGGAAAATCCCTGCCACCCTAACCATACCAGTTGAGGAGCAGGGAGTTTAACCCAAATGACATATCCAGCAAGAATACCTGCATACCCAAGTCATACACATCCTTAGCTAGTTTTGGTCTGGGTTTCTGATCCATGTTCAGTTACAACCACAATGAAAAGGCGAGTATAGTTGCACCTGTGTGAAATTTGTTTCCATGATGCTGAAGGACTCCTTGGAAAGAGCTCGATGGCCGTAAGAACCACCGAGCCAGGGCAGGAGCGCCAGAGTCATGACTGAGCATTGAAGGGCCATCACCTTTCTGGTCTTAATTCAAAAAAGTCAGAAAGCAGAAAGTCTCCTTAGCTTTGCCATCTCTTTCAGAGTGATGGGCTAGATCTTTGTGGTTTAGCACGTAGGAAAAACAAATCACTATTGCTGCAGAACCAACGTGTTTAGAATTCTTACAGATTGAAAGAATTCAGCTTTTCCATTTGTTTTTGTGTCTGTTACAACCTCAGGTTTAGGCAGTCAAGTTCACCTGCTTCTAGCTAATCATATAAAGAGCTGAAAGGCTCTTTGATGATTAATTTTTTTTTATCTTTTGAGAGAGGTTAAAGGCTTTCTTAAAATTCCAGTGGCACTAATACCACCCTTTTTTACTCTCAGTTTTTCCTAGACTTAATGTCAACTGAGTCATCTCAGCAAAGGGAAATCATGGCCGTCCCTGAAGAAAAGGGTTCTTGGGGGCTGGAATCTCTTTCAGCTCTCCCCAGTATGACCTCCCAGTTGAACAAAGACTCTGGAGGGTCAAGTTTATTTTTCTGATTTTGTCTTTCTGAAGGTTGGCCACATCTGAAAGCATAGCTCGCTACAGTTTAAACTGAGCTTTAGAAAGGCCAGGTAAGGATAAAAAGGCTTAATATACAAGTAACCAGAGAATAATGGATAATGTGGAATCTCACAAGCACTTCCACAGGACCTACTGAAGGGTAACTGCAAAACCACAGATGTCCAAGGCAAGATTGGTTTTGTAACTATAGTTTTGCGGATGTAACAGAACAGTGGCTTTAAAAAACAGCATTTGTTCACTTAATAGCAAGAAAATAATTAGACTGTTTATGAAATTTAAATGCTTTAAAAACAAAGAAAAAGTATAATTTTGAATATTTATAGTTTTATGACAAAAATCAGTAAATCAACAGAGTAGGTTTATGTCATAAAGCCTTTTCTGCAAGTAGCTAAGCATACACATTTTTGTGATGCCTCTGGTGCCCCTATGAATATATTTTTCGAAGTACAGATGACCTTTTGAGGCACAAAGCATGTTAACTTCCCAACTCCCTTTTTAAATCCCTGCTCGTGAGTGAAATCATCACACCCCATCCATCGACTGACTTGCACGGAAACTGTTCAATATCATGAAAGAAAAAAAATCACTGTAATTCCACTCTTTGCAACAGGAGCTTGATCAAATTACAGGGAACTGTGGTGAGACAACTTTGCTTAAAAAGAATTAGACCCAGTGACTGAGTGGGTAAAGAACGATGCGTATTCACAATTATTTCAGCATTAAAACAACATGTTAATATTAAGCCTTTTTTAGAAGAGTTCTCTTCATAGTGAGTAAGTACGTTTAAATTATTGACGTAAATAAATGTTTTATTGGGCCGTTTAAATAATTAAACGTAAGCAATCCTGTGATAAATTGAAAGGCTCCCGAGTAGCGCAGCCTTCCAGTTGTAGAGTTACAACGTGATCCCCATAACCTGTACATGGATTGGCACAGCACTGACGGTCTATTTCCTCACTGATGTTTCACTTCGACACCCTTTACGCCTTCAAAAAAAAATGTTTGCACTACAAAGATTTTAAGATAATTTCTTTCACTTCCCCCCCCCGTTGGTCTTAATTTACTCATAATCTTTCTGCTCTTTCAGCAGAGAAAACCAAACCCGTTAAGGATGTTTGAAGGTGACGGCAGCTTAATGCTAATGATGCTCATAGCGTAGGGATGGTTCGTTTGAAATAAGTTGGGATTTGCCGGGGGCCCGTTCATGTCCTAAATAATAAACATATGCCTCTAAGGCTGTTCTTACAGAGTTAAATCCCCTCAGCTTCAAGTGCAATTTCTAGCTTCTCAATCTCATGTCATTACATAGCATTTTTGTGTAACCTACTTAGCCAAGATGCTGGTTTTTTAGGGGAGGCTGTCACTGCATTTGAATAGACATAATTGAAAGGCTGAGTGGAAGTAAGACATAGAAGTTTGCATAACAAGACTATCCAAGTCAGGCAGCATCGACAGGAGCTACTGATACTCAAATCCAACCAAATATCCCAGAAAAAGCAAATGAAACTAATATAACACCACTAAGTTCAAAAAGACCTTCCCAATGACTCTGGATTTTTTAATTTTTTGTATCAAACAACAACAACAAAAAAAACAAAAAGGGGAAAAAGAAAAGAAAATAGACTAGGGTGTTAACTGAAAATGTGTACAGAATGTACAAACTTGTAAAACCCTCTGCAGTACCTCGTGATTATAAAACGTTCTACTTACATTTTTAGATACATGTTATCTACAACTCCATAAAATCATCCTATAATGTTGTCAACACATTCTCACAGAGGAATATGGCAGCATAATGTTAAGCACGGCACTAATGTTCAAATATTTGTCATTATCATTTTATGCTTCACAAGAATTAACTCTCCTCATTTTTTATTGTTAAAACAAATTCCGACTTGTAAATAGCATGTGTTTTAACATCGCCTTTTTAAACAAGGCATAATCGTCCCCATTTTGACGTACATTATAGAAGCTATAAATATGCCACTTATCTCAAAAAAGTGATACAGTCTATTAAGTGAGTTCTTTGCTACTCTCAAGAAGACTGCATAATTAAGACTAAAGAGCTGCAGGATAAAATTTATGTAATAATACTTTGTCGTATCGTGCCCTACATAAGAGAATTTTAAAATATTTTTCTAGATTTATGCGTAAAGTACTACAACACCCTTTGTGTGTCTTAATGCTGGTGACTAGAAATGATGATGAAATCGTCAGCAGACTGCGATTAGTTTTTTCTTGCACATAGTTATAAGAATGAAGTAAATTATCAAAGAACTTGACTTGTGTAAATAATTCTTGTTGATTGAAACTCTTTCAATCTTAAGAATGAGAGTTTGAAAAGGAAGTAGAGTCGTACCGCGTAAGTAACAGTTATAAAATGTTGCTTCTGTTCTGTGAGCCTATAGGGTAAAAAAACGCCCAAACTCTCTTCCCTTGATCCCCTCCAAAAACCCTAAAATGAGTTTACACCCTGTCCATTCAAACTGCAGAGAGCTGTAACTATCTGACCTTACTTATCACCCCTTCTCTAATCATACAAAATACAAAAATATATCCTTATAAAAGAGCTGGTCGTGATTTCTTAGGTTATCTTCTGCTGCTATCTAGTAACATCTATTTAAAACCAAAACATGGCTGAACACTTCCAACTACTTTTTTACTTCATCAAAATTTCCTTTCTTATATCAGTGTAGCAAACTATCAATGTAAATTGTTTTTGTTCCCTCTTATTATTTTAAATTAATAATTTATAATATTAACTGTTGATGCTGAACTTCCTGGCAGCCAGTTGATCCAGGACACCACACGTGGTGGTGCCTATTCTGTGCCGGAGGATGAAGAATTTTAGACTTGCAATAGTTAGCACAGCTCAGCTCATGTTCTGCAACAAGTCAAGGTAAAAGCAACCACAAGCAGACATTCCTCTGCTGAGTTTGTCAGTTTGGTGCCCACCTCTTCTTCACTCGTTAGCTTTACAATTAACCACACCCCTGAAGCAAAATGCTGTGCTGATGAGCCTGAGGAGTTGGGAGGAAAAAAAAATCTCTACCTCTTATCTCTTTCTCTCTGATCCATCTCATTAGTAGTGCCACATTTTTAAAAGTTCAAAATGGACTTTTTTTTTGTGATAAGAGATTTTATCTCAGGAGAATTAAGGAAGAAACAGGAACAGTTCTGTGAGCAGAAGGTCTGATTCCTTCTTACTTTGCATGTCAGAGCAGAATTCCCTACTGTCTAATGAACATGTAAATGCTAATTTAAACTTTCTCAGCAGCTGAAGCATCCCTCACAGGCGTTCTCTAAGTCATTTCTCTGGAGTCTCACAAGAATTTATGTCTCAACCTTTCTTTGGAGGAAGAGGGTTTGGAGTAGTCGATGTTGTGAAGTAGGGTAGCATTATACAACAGTTCCTCAAATCCCTATACCTGTCTTTTTGACACTTTGCAACATCTGTCTTAATGGTCGTAAAAGATCACTATTTTCAGAATTCTAAACAAGTAGTGCCTGAAATAATCTAACCTTGATTTCTCTTAGAGGAACAGGCTAAAAAGCTCTCTAAGTTTTAACAAAAGTTGCTTAAACACTACAATTTTGAGGCTTATAAAATAGGGCTATTCATTATTAGTTTCATTTTTAATTATGTTTCTCAAGCCACTGTAATTTCAGCCTCTGGATGGGATTCAAGCTCTGTGAGTCAAAATATCCCAATGAGAATAGTGGGAATTAAGCTGAAATCAGGAAATAACTGAAATGATCTGAATAAAGTGTTCAGCCTAATAGTTCTACAACTACCTTAGGCACAGTTCAGATATACGGTTTGGATTTGGTGTGTAGAATTAGTGATTTTGTAATATATGCTGAACTTCTGCATGAAGATTCTCAAGGAGACTTGAGAACAAAAATTTTCACTGAAATGTTCTTAAAGATTTGACTCTAGCACCTCTGAAAATTAGGAAATTCAGCCCAAGGTGGAGTTTTTTTGCATACAGAGTCTACCTACAGACTAGGTTAGTTAAATGAGGGAGCTTTATCCCACCTGTACTAGCTGAAATCTGTGAGAAATGTATGATAATTGTTAGTATGCCTATCCGAATGCAATGCACAAAACTTAAAATAAAAAAAAAAAAGGAAAAAGGAGCCCTGCAGAAAAGAACAGGGAGGATTATTATATTTGATATGGCAAAGTTGTAATTCTATAATTCACTTACTTGGTACATGTATACTTAGGGGATACAAACTCTTTTTCCTTGTAGATATAATTTCTGTGATAGTGGAATTTTGACCCAAGATCAGGGTTGCTAGCTCATGGTAACACAGCTACAGGAGAAATAAATATTTTCGCATTGAGAGCTGCTGGGAGAACTTTGTTTACAGTCGCGTTCATACTTTCAAACGTTCCCTTTACTTAAAAAGATGTTCGCATGGAGTTGTTAGGATCAAGAAATGGAGCAAACTACACCCGTACAACATGTATATTTCAAAACCTACCATCAGTCATCTTCTTTTGAACTTATTCTACTTCTAGAAATAATAAAATGTTTAAAATTCATCTGGCTGGGAGCTGTTGGGATGCAATTTGAGAACACTGCTGTCACTTCCAGGGTAGTCATGACAAAAAAACCCACAACCCAAACCCCTGACTTCTCCTTTTCACTCTGCTGAGGTATTTTAAATGCTCTCTTGGCTCTGGCTGCTCTTTCTCTCCCACCCGCCGTATGTGCGCATGAATGGCAAAGTGCTTGCTGGGGAACGGGGCCAGCAGAGCCGAACCAGAAGGGAGCCCTGCTGCTGGGCACGGCGCCTGGAGGAGTGATGCATTTGCCTGGAAGGAGGGCTGCTTTCTTCAGCGAGACTGGATGGCATTTCCATCTCCATATCCCAGCCCAGAAACCCACGAGTCCTTTCAAAGCAAATACTGCTTCGTTGGGTGTAAGAAATTACTGCTTGCAACTTTATTGCTTTGCCTCTTGGGCTTTGAGGATCCTTCTTGTAAGTTGCTCCTGGGACAGCACCGTGCCCTTGTGGCCAAGAGGCCAATGGGAGCCTGGGGGGGATCAAGAAAAGTGTGTCCAGCAGGGCTGGGGAGGTTCTCCTGCCCCTCTGCTCTGCCCTGGGGAGACCACCCCTGGAATCCTGGGTCCAGTTTGGGGCTCCCCAGTTCCAGAGAGACAGGGACCTACTGGAGAGAGTCCAAGGGAGAGCTACAAGGGGGATCAAGGGACTGAACATCTCTGCTGGGAAGAGAGACGGAGAGACCTGGGGCTGTTCAGCCTTGAGAGGAGACGGCTGAGAGGGGATTTATTAACGTAGAGAAATATCTGAGGGGTGGGGGTCAAGGACAATCTCTTCTGAGCAGCGCCCAGCAATAGAACAAGGAATAATGGGTTTAAGCTAGGAACATGGGAAGTTCCACCTCAGCATGAGGAGAAACTTCTTCCCTGTGCGGGTGCCGGAGCCCTGGCCCAGGCTGCCCAGAGAGGGTGTGGAGTCTCCTCCTCTGGAGACTTTCCAACCCACCTGGACGTGTTCCTGTGGGGCTGCCCTGGGTGACCCTGCTCTGGCAGGGGGTGGCACTGGATGATCTCTGGAGGTGCCTTCCAAGCCCAACATTCTATGATCTGAGGTAGCATCATGACTGACTTTGTCTCATAGAGAATATCTAAACCAAGCTACTCCTGCAAGATACGAATGACCACTGCATCATTCCTGCATCCAACCAATCATCTCAACCTTTTATAATAGCAACCTGCACAGAAAGATAAATGCAAAAACTATTCGATGACTCTTCTGAGCATATTAACCTTTCCTGGTGCCTAGCACCAGCTGCAGCCTTATCTCTCTGTGGAGCTAGAAATACAGCAGCTGAACTTCTAGAGAAGAATGTAGGAGGCCTTAACAAAGATCTAGCTTCCAGATATTTCATATTACATCACCAAAGTGCAGGGTACGCTCCAGCCTGTGTGGTGAAACTCAATCCACAGTCTCCTCACCGCAGGACTCCAGATGCATCCTTCTCTGCACGCCACACAATGTTTCAGATCCAGAATTGCCAGTTCATTTTTAAAAGCTTTCCAAGACATATCATTTTCAAATGTTAAAAGATAAAAGTCTTAGACACAACCCATGGGATTCACAGGGTTATCACCTTCCTTTTAAGAAAAGATTTCAGGGGTTGCCCTTCCTGGCCTGAAAACGTACAACGTGATGGTATTCACACTGCAACGTGGAATGGAGACAAGGGAACCTGTTTTGTAGTAGCTGTGAATGTTATTCTAAAAATGTCTATCTGAGAAATAATATTCTTCATGGGTCTCCCTCTTGAAAAGGGCAAGCCATTTAAATACCTTGTAGGATTTGGGCTAGAGTGATTACACACACCTAGAAGCTCTACTTTTATTCCTCTGAAGCTAGTAACTGAAAATTCAAGATGGTATCTGTAGTCTTTAAAGATTTTGCTACATCCTAAGCTTGATCTGTTTGACTTCAAATGGCAGTAGTGATTATAAATCATTCACGATTCAGAGTTGTCTCTTCTGAGACACAATCTTCAACCTAAGCATCCTCTTCATCCCTATTCTTCCCCTCAGGCCTGTTGCACGTAGGCTTGCAGCCCATCTTACTCTCACTCTTGGTATTACATATAATTTTAGAACGTCATCTCGTTGTTTGTCAGTTTTCGTAGTTTCTCTTTCTTGCCGTCTCTGACGCCTTCTACTTTTTTAACTTTATGTTTATTTACTATTTCAATCATACTTTAGTTCCTTCTGCTCCAGTGACTTTATTTCTCTTGTGTTCTGCTTTTTAAAGTAATTTTTTTCCTCTTCTAATAGCTGAAGAGATTCTGTGTTTGATAGCTTATTTTTCTTTCTTGCAATGATTTTACTTTCTGCCTGATGTCTATAATATCCTCCTAGAAAGCTCAAGAGGTTGAAAATACACCCAAACACATTTGCCATCTCTTTTCGTCGCATATAAATAACTGTTCTATTACAGCTCGTTTTTTCCATTTCATTTCCTCACAAATCACACTTTAGACTATTTTGCAACACCTACTTTTGCCAGGAGATATTTCTCCTGCTCCACAGTAGCTGTGATTGTGAACAAGATTAATTTGCACACTGCTGAAGGTTTGCACCTGACTTCTGGAAGACAAAATATCGAATAAATCGGGAGCAGGCATTGTCCTCAGGCAAACCCACTGCAGGAGAATGAGGATACTATTATTTACCTCTCAAACATTAGTCCACAAAAGCCTTTTCTAGAGGAACATCTCCAGTTGGAAAACAAATACCTTGTGATAGTTTTATTTAAAATCATTCTACGTAGTTATAAACCCCCACAAGCGTGATTCAGAATATCTTAATTTTAACAGTCATAGATTTGAACTTTGGAGCACTCATTGCCAGGTAATTTGGCAATCTCTTACAGCAAAACAGTGGATTTACCTACTCAAGAATACAGAACAAAATGCCTCTGAAATTCTTCCACATTTCTCAATGAAAAAAAAAGTTTTCAGAGATCAATGGCGTGCCTAGATGTTACAAAGTATGGTACTATTAAATCTTAGATTCTAATAAATTCTAATAGATTTTAGATTTAGATTTTAGATTCTAATAAATTTAAGTGTTGACAAAATGTTGAAAATAAAAGTTACTCTCCAGCAGGACACCCTAAATAGACATCCAGACTCTTCTCATGAGAATCATTCTAAGCTTCTAAGTGTGTAGGATTTATGATATTTTAAAAGCTTCTAAAAAGTCATGTATGCATGACCGTGCGCAATCTATTATTTATGTAATGTGCATGACTTCACGTCATGTGCATTACATTAATAAATGATTTTTTATTAAGGTCAGTTCACGGCAAACTGTGACTCCAGGGCTCTAAATCCTAGCAGTCACCAACTATCTCGAGGCAGACGCACACCTACTGGAAACACGGACATCAGAGGGAGTAATCTGCTCCGATACAGCCATTTGCACGTACAGCAGGAGAAAAGTACAGCGCATGTGGGAGAGAATGTACTTGTGAGACAGCACGTACTGCTCAGAACGTAGGTAGGCAGCAGATATATATTCACCCAGACAGAGACGGCTGTTCTTCCCATGCCTTCAACAGACCACGCAAGACAAAGCAAAATGCTTTGTTCTTTTGAGCAACGTAGACCTCTGCAATGGCCAAACACAGCATATTTCTCAAGAGTCCTGTCTTTCAGATTAGAAAACTGATTTGAGTCGCGCTCATTCTTTCAGGTGAAAAAGTGCTCTTTCAACCAGTCCAAACTGTGTCTGCTCTGCTATTGAGGAATTTTACAAGCCAAAAATCTGGTCAGGACCTATGAAACAAGCTTAAATACATCTATGCAGCCCTGCACAAATTTACAAAGTAGAATATAGGTTCTCCACAAGGACCAAACTCTGAGCATGGGGTAATCATGGCTTATTTTAATTCCTGGGTTTATTTGTGAGAGTTAAAGGCAACTGAATGCGACTTATTTTTGGAAGTTACATACCACTATTTCAGCTTCAATTCTCGGCAGCCGCATGTGAACAACTTGAGTAAAACAAGAAGTACCCCTTTGTCCATCTTTAAAAAGACACTAACAACAAGCCTATTGTTACTGTCGCTGTGAAACATCTCAGGGAGGGACTCAAAAATTAATTAGCTTTATAGATTATGGGCGTGTATGGGAAGATTTCCTGTACTTGATAGTCTAAGAAACCAGTACTTCTGCCAGGCAACTGTCTTGGAAAAAACCAATCAATTCATAAACAGCAAAATGGCATTACACGTAAGTAGAAACAAAAAATGACCTAGCCCATAAATGAGTAGTACTGATGCTGGTAACCCTAATGGTACGTGTGATACACAGACACAGCAACTCCTCCTGGTTTAACCAGTTGACCCGTTGATCTGTTAATGCAGATGAATGCCAAAATATGTTCTGGAATTCCTACACAAGCACTAGTAACTCTCAAGCAAGAAGTTAGCATTAGAACCCAGTTTAACAAGGTGTTTAAGCATCCTCTCTTCCCACCTGTGTATTTGGGCAAACGACAGGTTTCTGAAGAACTTACTATGTCAACAAGTCGAAGTGGAAGGCTCATTGGGAGGATTCCCTGCAGAATTCTGCAAGCTTTTCAACACTGAAAGCTTGTATGATAAAAGCGCGAATTTTTAAGCAACAGAATTATCTTTTGCTATGTCATTACATTTTAAGGCAATTATTCAACATAACTAAATAAGAGAAGTTTAAGATGCACTTACGTATTGCTTCCAGCTGTGTCCGTCACTGATAAAAGAAATAGAAAACTGTCTCTCTCAATGCCATAATCACTACCTGGTTTACCTACTTGCTTACATTTTAATTAACTACTAAATGAACGATCTGGTTACCCTTCAACTACATCGGGGTGTCCTCTAAGAAACAGGAATATCAGGAACTTCAAAATTACCATAATCAGTCAAGAACCCATATCATTTAGCAGTTAAACATAAATCATTAATATTATATAATTACATAAAATATTAATTATTTTTAAACACTCCCATTAAAGATTTCCATGTAAGCTGAGAGCAGAATCTGCCAGATGCTGTGAGAGCACACAGGGAGCACAGGTTTCGAAGAATCTCCATTGAGTAAAGATGAGTTGAGTAAAGAGAAAGAGCTGTCCTACAGCTCGACGGCTGTTCAGGAAGAGAGCTGGGACTTGCCTGCTGGTATCTTGCCTGCTGCTTCCCTGTCCTAATCAATAATCCACACTACTGCTTTGAGATATTTTCAGGCTATGTTGTTTTCCAATAAGCTGATTTACTTTATTAGTACCTATCTTTGTTGGGTTCCTGTGCTCAAAGTCATCTTCTTTCATTACCGAGCTGCCCTAGCTCTCTGAAGCCCATGACATTTGGTAGCTGATTGCACTTGAGCTCTGAAGAAAGTTAAGTTTGATCTGTACTATTTTCGCTCCTTGATGTTTTGCCTTCCAGGATCTCATACCCGGGTGAGTTTTAGTCTTTTTTTGGTTACTTAGATTGGTTTCCTGGGGGTTTAAAACTAAATATTCGCTGATGAAATCTTCTAAAATATTTAAAGGAAGCCAAAAATAAATGGAATTGAAGTCCTAAAAAAGAAAAAAAAGTAGTGCTGGAAGTCGAGCAATAAAGCATGTTGTATTCCTCCCAGCATCCCTTAGGCTCTTTGTTTATGGTACTGTCTTTCCAGTAATCTCCCTGTGCACTCAGTGGAAGTGAGATGCTGGTGTCTGAGTGGTACTTTCTTGTATAAATATTTTCTTCTGCTGGGGGGTGAAGACAGAATGAATCTGTGAAATCTGTAGCTCCCTGCAGAACATTGCCTCCATGCAGTCATGCCTTCTCCCCTCTGGAGAGGAAGTAGAAGAAAACATCAAGTTTTATTGCAGCCTCAGGTTATGTAATACTGTCTCCTGGCTCTGAAAATAACTGGCAACATCAAGATCAAAGATTAAATGTACTGTATCCTCAAATTCCTCTTCTCTCAGAGTGAAAAGCTTGCAGAGGAATTCCAAAATGACCTTTGCTAGGGCAGACAATTTATAAAGATCTAAAAGTAAACCTGAGAAGTGGTGTTTTGTGAACTGCTTTAGTCCTGTGCAGTCATTTCAGCAATGAGGACATGCCCAAAGCTGGTTAAACAGTACTAATTTCAAGGGAGCTTACTAATGTATCTCTAAATCTGCTGTTATTTAGACCAAAAATGTTAAATACTTTCTTTCTTCTACGGTGCCATTCACCAAATGGGCCTGTATCTAATGTTCCAACACTTGAGGAAGCCTATGGCAGAGCACCTGGATGGCATGTGGGTCCCTTGCTCAGCCAGCACGGGAGCGGTTCTGTCCACAGACAGAGCCCCAATGTCTAAGATTAGCTGAGAGGACACCATGAGGGCAATCGGTCCCCCTAAGACCTGAATCCCTCTGGGCGTTGTCTGTCTCTTTTGACTGACCAATTGTTTTAAACTCTGTTATTTCAGGTACTTCACGTTAGCAGTTTTTAACCTTGGCCTCAAAGCGCTGCCTTTAATGCCGTTCCTATTTTCACATTTTACACTTATCTCACTACCCCTGGAGCTGCCCACACTCACTTTTCACACAAACCCTTCCCACAGTTGTCTAGGAAGTCCAAATACACAGTCCCACGATAAATATAAATGTTGTGCCTTGCCACCCCTCTAAAACAAAACCAGCCACCAGTTGGTGCTTTTTTTTCCCCTGATGCAAACTCTCAAAATTTTTGACGATGAAATTCCCACAGCTTTGACAATTCTTATTTTTATGCCGTTTTATAATCCTGATAGGATATTTGATCTCAGGTACCAGGGAATTCCCCATTTCATACTTTGAAGTGGGGAAATAAACCAGTTATATCCAATTCTTCTCCTATGTAAGAGCAGCCAGGGTTGGATGTTGCCAGGAAGTGGACATACCAAAGGGATTCCTCGAAATGACTGAAATATAATAGAATATATTTCTTACTTGTGCACACTGGTGATTTTCCTGTATCTCAAAGCCTTTATTACTGCAATGTTAATATGTCAAATAATCAAAGTTAATCAAGTAATTGCTTTAAACAAGCACAGAGCCCTCAGCTATAGGTGCATCATTTTTCTCAAGCAGACCTGAAGCATTTCCTTAGGTATTCGAGTAACAACCAGACATCCAAAAGAGCCAAGGGCACGTGATGCCTGGCTGTGTCAGGCACAGCAAGATTTCTAACAGAACAGCACCCCAGCCGGTTGCGTTGCCTGGAAATTGTGCTTCTCTGCTTTCTCACGTTACTTGAAATTTCCGACATCCTCACATTTTCTCAACTCTTTGTTCCAATTTTCTCTTGCAGTAAGTCAAACAGGTTATTTAGAAACCTAAGGGCTCCTAACCATTCAGAGACGAGATGCTGAGCTTTCATGCTGGGTTGATGCTTCCTAGGCAGGAAGGGAGTGGGAAAGGGAGCAGAAGGTTCTATAATTTGCAGATTATTTACACACTGGAGCATAAAGGTTTGCTCACAGCAGTTGCAACCTATTACATCGTGCTGCTGCCACATCTGAACACTAATCCCGCACACTAGAAATCCTCCTGTGCTTGCTAAGGCCGGTGTAGTAGCTTAGTTGCCTTCAAAATCAAAAGAGATCAGTCATTTTTAGTTATGTGCCCAACCAGGAAACAAATCCTATGTATGTATATAGTGTCAGTAACATTCATCTTCCCTTTAATATTTTTGGTATTCATAGATAGAACCTTAGAAACCCGCACACTGAAGTTTACGTTCAATCCCTCGATACGTTTCCACACTGACATTGTTCAGCAACAAAACTTTCTCAGGGTGAATCTTGTCTCTGTGAATTGAAAGGGAAGGTGGAAACGACAGTAATAGATTTTAATTACTGTCCAGTGTCATTACATTCTTTCCTCCTATAATTAGAAACTAATGAGAAGTGGAACACATTCTGTCAAACGAATTGAGAAAATAGCACTTCAAGTGGAATGAGTGGCCGAGGACCAAACAAAATGCAGAACTGCTGGGCAGAAAGTCATGTCTCAGATGGAAAGTCATACAATAAAGGATTTTCATTTGCTTGGATGGCTGTAACGATCATCTCATTTTACAGGATTTTCATCAGCTGAGGTTGTCATTTCATACAAACATAAACTAATCTGTGTGCTCTTCTCCCTGCTCCCGCAGAAGTCAAGGTTTTTCGTGTCCGACGCATTCACACACAGACATGCACGACCACACACGTTACTCTAAGGAGAGTTATAAAGGAAGACTCTTCTCCCATCCCCTGTCCTGCTGTGCAATGTACATCCTCTGGGATGCAAATTGCAAACTTGGCTTGCAGCTAAACGAATCCCAGAAATAATCTGATACAAATGAACTACAGCGCATGCATTCTCAAAGTCGTAATATTGTTTTACCTCATTACGTAATCTATAATCGTGTCTTAGAAATGAATATTTAGAACCGGGGTGGAATCACAATTGCTCTGCTCTATCAGCAACGACCACGAATCTCCCCGTTCTTTATGTAATGCCCAGACAGAGCAAGTGCCAACAGTCAGGTAGAGCCTGGCACTGCTTCCAAGTGCTTCAAGTCTGCCTGAAGCCATGCGATGCCATGGCAGATTTTCCTCCTTTCTTTGCCCTAAAGGCTAAACATTCACTGTATTTTATTTCACATTGTGACTTCCCTATGACACAACAGTGGTATTTGGCTGCTGAAC